>NW_027195336.1:72500-132500 GCF_038502225.1 Cherax quadricarinatus | reverse complement strand
GGAATGCATTAAAAAAAACTCTGAAAATGTTTTCTAAATTATAATTGACAAAATAAATAATGGTCATACCAGGTACTCGACAAGCAAGACTGTGGACCATAACATTGTGAATATTGGTCTGCTAGACTATGGACAGGACGGTGTTATTATAGAGCTCTGTACCATCCACTGTGCTGTTGAGGTGTGATTTGCAGAAGTGCGCCGGAGAGAGACTTGTGGCGCATATTCTTGTATATAAAGCTGTTTGATCGTTTATATATATGTATGGAATTACTTATAGCATTTTAATGGGCAATTTTATCTTAAATCTGTCAAAGGAGCTGATAGGAAAATCCTTTGAAGTTACGAGGAACCTCCAGCGGGAGCTGTAATGGCTGCCTTTCATCCGAGGGTTAAGGCGGCAGCTAAAGCTTTAGTGCGCCTTGAGAAAATAACGCCTAATTTGAGAGCATCGTGGATGGCATTAACGGGATAACTGTCTCCTCTATCAGAAGAGCACAATACAGGCATGAAGGAAGCGACCTTCACATGATATACCTATTTAGCAGAGGAAATACTACGTTATAAGAAATGTACAGAGTGAACGTACTGTAGGAACTGAATAAATGATCGTAGACATTACCTGTCTAGCAAATGTTGTATTTACTTGAGACCTTTATTATTAGTAATGTATGTGTGAATTATTTTGATATAGAAAGCCTAACCAAATAAGAATATTTAATACGATAATAAACAAGGACACAGTAAGAATTCTTATTTATTTCATGAATTAATAAGTCTGAAGAAGCAGCATGTTTGAGATGAGAATTTACTATTCACTAAAATATGTTGCAAACTTTCAAACAAAGGCAATAGTGGGGAAAATGCCAGAGCAAGGAATTCTTTTTATTGGGGCTTCCCTCTCATTTTTAGGGACTCCCTTTCACCTCCCTCCACCACCCTTCCCCCATTTTTTTCCTCCTCCCCCTGACCCTGCCTCCTACCCACTAAGGGCATATTCCATCGGGGGTTGCAAAATATTCCAGGAGTGTTGCCAAATTTTCCAAAAATTTTCATTTTTTCAATTCTTTAGTTCAATTTTTGGGTCTATCCCAATTTTTTATTTTAAGATATCTCCCCTAATCTAGGGTCGAGCTCCAGCTCCCGGATCAAGTTTTTTTCACTATATTTTAATTCGTATATAAGTAAATATTCGTATTTCTGGTAAACACCTGTGTGTGGCGCTACGGTAAACATTCCCAGCCCGTCAGGGTTTACCACCAAATGGTTTGATTTCAAACTGTAAACACCAACATGTCATAATACAGCTCTGGGATCCAATTTTTAGAGGTAATACCCTGGTATACTTTACCACCAAATGGCGTTTTAACTTTGGATAACATATTTTGCGCTAAACACCTACGTGTTTTTAGTGCTCTTGAGTTACACAATTTTAGAGTTACTAAGGTATAGATGATTCAGTACAGAGGTAATGCAAATAAGCGGTAATACAAGTCGTAAATGATTACACAAATTTATTTCACAAATTTGTATTTGTTACACATTTTGTGGCACGCAAAGAGTACGTAACCTTTATTCGGCGCATGTACACACCCTCATTTACAGGCTATCTCCCCCAACCAGCGAACCAGGGAACTAAGGGTTGACGATGGGGCCCCGTCGTTCAACCAGTACCCAGGTTCCAGCTAATGAGAAGATGGTTTTGGCAGTCGCAGAGGTTATGTGGGTACCACTCTCCTGTCTGCCCTTGTCATTCCCATTCCAGAGCTGGTTGAAGCACGGTCTGCTCTCTAGTGGCTTCTATTCTGCCTTGCTTACCGTGATGTACTAATACCTATCGCTGTACATAGTGTACATACTTTTGTTCTAAATTGGTGAAGGATAATATAAGTCAAAAGTTTTCTGCTGTGTTTATTCTGCTCCCTTTACACCCAGGATAACAGGCCATTTGGACTCCTGGGTTGTAATACATTTGGACTCCTGGGTTGTAATACATTTGGACTCCTGGGTTGTAATTCATTTGTACTCCTGGGTTGTAATACATTTGGACTCCTGGGTTGTAATACATTTGGTCTCCTGGGTTATAATACATTTGGACTCCTGGGTTGTAATACATTTGGACTCCTGGGTTATAATACATTTGGACTCCTGGGTTGTAATACATTTGGACTCCTGGGTTGTAATACATTTGGTCTCCTGGGTTGTAATACATTTGGACTCCTGGGTTGTAATACATTTGGACTCCTTGGTTGTAATACATTTGGTCTCCTGGGTTATAATACATTTGGACTCCTGGGTTATAATACATTTGGACTCCTGGGTTATAATACATTTGGACTCCTGGGTTATAATACATTTGGACTCCTGGGTTGTAATACATTTGGACTCCTGGGTTGTAATACATTTGGACTCCTGGGTTGTAATACATTTGGACTCCTGGGTTGTAATACATTTGGACTCCTGGGTTATAATACATTTGGACTCCTGGGTTGTAATACATTTGGACTCCTGGGTTGTAATACATTTGGACTCCTGGGTTGTAATACATTTGGACTCCTGGGTTGTAATTCATTTGTACTCCTGTGTTGTAATACATTTGGACTCCTGGGTTGTAATTCATTTGGTCTCCTGGGTTGTAATACATTTGGACTCCTGGGTTATAATACATTTGGACTCCTGGGTTGTAATACATTTGGACTCCTGGGTTATAATACATTTGGACTCCTGGGTTATAATACATTTGGACTCCTGGGTTATAATACATTTGGACTCCTGGGTTATAATACATTTGGACTCCTGGGTTGTAATACATTTGGACTCCTGGGTTATAATACATTTGGACTCCTGGGTTATAATACATTTGGACTCCTGGGTTATAATACATTTGGACTCCTGGGTTATAATACATTTCAATACAAAAAGATACATTTTCTCCAGTACACACATTTTTACAACATTTTTAACAACTTCATCACAGTTTCTACGTACATCATAGTGGAAATATTCACAATTGTTTATGTACAACACAGCGGGGAATTAGTTTAGTCTCCTATGTTTAGATGCTGGAATATCAGGGTGTCCATCAAGGTGTCCACCATTGTGTCCAGAGTGTCCATCAGGGTGTCCATAAACCAGAGAATGTTTGGTGTCCAAGTGATACCTTTTATCATCAAAGGCAGACAATCCTCTCATCTTAACCTGTACTCTACATATCTCTCCTATAACATTACTAATAAACTTACACTTCAATAGTTCTTTATCAACTTTTCTGAAAACATTTTTATACCACCATGAGTTAACAATGGTCTGAAATGTCTCTACTGACATTACTTGTTCTTCCAGTCATCTTCACACAATACATTTTTGCTTTTAGAGCAACCAACTCATTAATATTATAATAACTCATTTCAGATTTCAATTATCCTAACTCACCTTTCCTACTATTATCATATAATGGATGATCATGACTCAAATTTAAAAAATCCATATATTCTACCAACGGTTCTCTCTTTAATTCGGTAAACAAATCCTTGCATTAATGTACCATATATCATCTCCATAATCTTTTAAGACTTTATACCAAGAATAATACAATTTCTTCTTAGAAATCTCGAAAATTTGAAAACCTAGATTAAGAGGTTGATCACCAGTTAATTTCGGTTTGGTGAACGTGCAAATTCCTTTGTCTTGATTCAAATGCTTAATATTTTTCAAAAAGGTGTCATTGACAGCTCTAGCAAATGCTTTCTCATCCTTTATATATTTATTGGTCTCACCATACTTTGTGATATTAAGTAATTATTTACCGTAAATGGCATTGTTAGTCAGCGTAATCTTGATGGAACATTGTGTAGCAGTTTGTTGTTCAATATTAGTTCTAATGAAGGGCTCTAATATTTTTGCCTGATTATATTCATATACTGCATGAACCTTTTCTAACTCCAACCCAAGAACCATTAAAAGGTGAAGTAATTCCAAACTCACTAGATAATGTTTCTGTGGAAGATGGGAAGCCACTAATTTCGTATTAAATTTGGGTATCTTTCTACTTTCATTTTTCAAAACAGACTCAGAATAAAGAGATAACATGTCTTATGATACATTCATGTGTGATAATATCAAGGAAGTTCATTGTTCGTCTAGCTACCTCAGGATTCACTAGTTTGGTGTCACATTCAATCCAATAACCCTTATCTCACTCACCTTAGTTAACCCAAAAACAAGGAATCTAGTCTTTCTTCATTAGATAATTTTCTTGTACCATTCTGCGGTAGAGCTTCAACCATAACACTGGTATACAATGAATTAAAGTCAAGATATAAAATATGAGTACCCATCCCACTCTATCAAAATTGGGGTTAATTTAAGGATTATCAGTCTTGGTATATTGATTGAATCCCCATTTGAGATTCCTTTTTATCAGATCATATAATTCATGGAAATGTAATATATCTAATTTTACTTTTGTTTTTAACAAGAAAACATCCATGATGAAAGATGGTAAACTGATATAATTACTAAGGTCTAAACTGTAAATATCTTTTGAGTGTTTTAGGCCACTCCATGAAGACATCATCTAACAATCTCACATCTGTCTTGAGATACAACATCAAGTAATCACCTAAAGTCTTGTATTTCCCCCAACTGGACAACTTTCACAACATTGTCATAATCTTCCTGGTTAATGTGACTATTTCTCAATGTATTAAGAAATTTCTCTTGGCAACTTTGTTTCCCCGATTTCTTTTTTAAACTGTCAATATAGTCATAACATAGCACCTGTTTGCCTTTACATAATAAGAGTATCACTTAGGTGCGTCATTGAGAATGATTACCTGCCTTGATATACTGTTCTGCTAAACTGGAAAGACATCCATTTACCAAACTCAGAGAATACTGAAATATAACAAGCACTTAAACTCTTAAGAATTTAAGTGTTTGTTTTGAAGGAACCTCAATTTTATATTTATCCACTCTCAATTCTTTTAAAATTACCCCTAAATCATAGGACATATTATGACTAAACATTACTAAACTATTTCTCTTATCTTTACATTGCAAATTGCAACGAACACAATATGCTACGATGCAGTTACTGAACTGTATCCTGTGATCATGGTAGCGGCACTTGGATTTTGCATCTAGGAAGGTTACACAGTATAATTCACATGTGGTTTGCCAATCAAATCGCACTTCATTATTCCCATTCATAGTGATATAATACTTTCTGCTCGTAACCTTTAACAGAAATTACAGTTCCTTCTTCAAATATTACGTAACAATAAGCAATGACTATATGTCTTTCTTCAATTTTGCCAGCAGAGCAAGTACGATCAAGAGCACTTTCAAAATTATAAACTCTTATATATATTCGCTAGAATGAGCATGACTATAATTTTTAAAATGGGCAGTTGATTCTTGTGGTTGATCTTACATCCATCTTCGTTTATAACTAACTCCTCCTGTGTATGTAACTTCATTAAACAACTATGACAATGTTTCTTAACATTACCTTTTTCATGCATCATCGTTCTGACGTCCCCATCAAACTCCTTAATCAGCACAAGGTGTGACTCATCCATCAATAATTTGCACATGATATTATTCTTAAATTCTTTATTACCAATCTGGCACACGGACACAAAAGCTCCATCCTAATCCTGTCTGATAAACATAACGAAACTTTATTTTTCTTTTCCAATAATGTTAACTTGTCACCAGTAATGGGAAATTCATCTATAGAAGTTTTTGCATAGTTAAGACACCATCCCTAACTATTCACAAGCTTGGATATATCACACCAATTCTTGCCCATTTTGTGACAATTATATACGGTAACAGCATTAGTATTGTAGATGAATGGTTCAGAGAACCGACATGTTGATAAATTAGACACATGTGCAACTCTTGGGTATCTTTATTGAGGAAACGTTTCACCACACAGTGGCTTCATCAGTCCATACAAAGGAGAATCTTGAAGAACAGGAGGAGAATGAGGTAATCAGTCCCTCAACCTTGAGTCGATGTGGTCAGTCCATCAATCTTGAATAGAATACGGCATACGTGCTGAGAAGGAGCTTATAAACCGTAGGCAGAAGAGGTGCAGCAGATGTAGATGGTGTCACATTTGTTCAATGTGGAAGTAGGTCGTGCCCAATGATGAAGCCACTGATGAAGCCACTGTGTGGCGAAACGTTTCCTCAATAAAGATACCCAAGAGTTGCACATGTGTCTAATTTATCAACAGCAGCAGTACACACAACCCATCATTTATCTTTGGATCAAAAATATATTGCCTACCTCTCAACTTCGGGTAATCCATATATGACCCGAGTTGTACTCTGAACAAAATTATTCAATATGATCTATAATTCACCCCGAACCTTCCCTATCTTGTAATTCTGTCTCGCATCTTTCTAATATTGCTTCCACTCATCGATCAAAGACTTCTGATATTTTCTCCTCACAATCTCAAACGCTAAATTAATTACAAACTGACCATTTTTGATCTTCACCTGATATGTTTTGCCTCAAACTTTTAATAAATAATTCAGTATATACGTCACATGTTCTGGGTACTCATCTTCCTGGGTTGAGGATTGATCCGACTAGCGTGGCGATGTTCCTCAGGTCTCATCACCCTTCAAATTATTCGTGGACGCTGCACGGAGTTGTGAGGTACTGCGGTGGGAAGCATTACTTCTGTGTGGTACCGCGGTCAGAATCAACGGTCTCAGAGGTATCATTAGCCTTCATCTCATTTTCTGTGAGGGAAAAAATATATAATTAATTTTCTAGGTGGGAAAAAATATTTTTTCGATGTACAATGTCAGGAATATAACACTAATTTTTATACACACTATAGAAAGTCAGGAATATAACACTAATTTTTATACAAAGTCTGAAATATATAAACTTACCGTTTTCTATAGCCTACTCCTACAATGCATTCACTCGATCTAGCTGGGATTGTAATGCCTTGTGAATTTCCTCTTGTTGCATATCACCATCATTGTTGATAACAGATATCCATCTTGTTAATGATCTCTTCCTCTTGATCATGGAGTCCTTGAGTCTCATGTTCATTCTTTTCTTAATATCTGTTATGAAGTATTCTTATATTATTCTCGTTCCTTATAACATCCACAATGTTCACAACTTTCACTTGTCACAACTCTAACATACCCATTTTTTTCACTCATAACCCCCAACAAGATACAACAAATCACAACAGGTCACAACAAGACAAACATGTTATAACACACACTATTGCATAATGTTTTACAACCCCGCAACAGGTCACATCAAGACACAACAGGTCACAAGTCACACACACATATTGCATAATGTTTTACAACCCTCCAACAGGTCACATCAAGATACAACAGGTCACAAGTCACACACACACTATAGCACAGTGATTTACAACCCCCCCGTTCCCAACAGATCACAACAAGACACAACAGGTTACAAGTCACACACACACACACACACACACTATTGCACCATGTTTACAACCCCCAATAGGTCACATCAAGACACAAAAGGTCACAAGTCACACACACACACTACCATTTTTTAAAAAGCCCCAACAGGTCACATTACCAGCGTGCCACCAACTCCCAATCAGTACACGGAGATTTCAGTGTTATGGCAGATACACTTCTACCTACAAAAACTCGCCTTCTTCATGGCGGTATCCTCAGTGTTGAGTTTTGTCAACAATGTGCTCACGTTTATAGTTAAAGTGCCTCCAGAGGGAAGCCTATCATCTCTAGAAAGAGGATTTGAAGTACATTCCCTAGCCGGCCATTGTCCATACCTCATCCCACGTGTAGTATTAATGAGGTCAAAGACTGACCCATGTTGACCACACACCCACACTCACCAACCCCCCCCACACACGCACACCCACCAACCCCCCACACACACTCCCATACCCACCAACCCCCCCACACACACTCCCACACCCACCAACCCCCCCACACACACTCCCCCCCCCCACACCCACCCACACCCACATACAAGACACTAGCTGATAATTTGTATTCAAGATGGGAAATCTTTAACGTATTCCTCGTGATATATCTTGAAACTCATTATCTTACCTCCAGGAACTCTCCTCAATACTTCAAACACACACACACATTCTTATACAACTATACCTACACACACACACACACACACACACACACACACACACACACACACACACACACACACACTCACACACACACACACACACACACACACACACACACACACACACACACACACACACACACACTCACACACACACACACACACACACACACACACACACACTCACACACACACTCACACACACACACACACACACACACACACACACACACACACACACTCACACACACACTCACACACACACACACACACACACACACACACACACACACACACACACACACACTCACACACACACTCACACACACACACACACACACACACACACACACACACACACACACACACACTCACACACACACTCACACACACACACACACACACACACACACACACACACACACACACACACACACTCACACACACACTCACACACACACACACACACACACACACACACACACACACACACACACACACACACACTCACACACACACTCACACACACACACACACACACACACACACACACACACACACACACACTCACACACACACACACACACACACACACTCACACACACACACACACACACACACACTCACACACACACACACACACACACACACACACACACACACACTTCTGTCAGTTTCCCTAAGGGAAACCCTTAACGTCTTTCTGCTGATACATTAACAATGTTGTTAAGTCCTGGTGGACACAACATTAACAATGTTGTTAAGTCCTGGTGGACACAACATTAACAATGTTGTTAAGTCCTGGTGGACACAACATTAACAATGTTGTTAAGTCCTGGTGGACACAACATTAACAATGTTGTTAAGTCCTGGTGGACACAACATTAACAATGTTGTTAAGTCCTGGTGGACACAACATTAACAATGTTGTTAAGTCCTGGTGGACACAACATTAACAATGTTGTTAAGTCCTGGTGGACACAACATTAACAATGTTGTTAAGTCCTGGTGGACACAACATTAACAATGTTGTTAAGTCCTGGTGGACACAACATTAACAATGTTGTTAAGTCCTGGTGGACACAACATTAACAATGTTGTTAAGTCCTGGTGGACACAACATTAACAATGTTGTTAAGTCCTGGTGGACACAACATTAACAATGTTGTTAAGTCCTGGTGGACACAACATTAACAATGTTGTTAAGTCCTGGTGGACACAACATTAACAATGTTGTTAAGTCCTGCTGGACACAACATTAACAATGTTGTTAAGTCCTGGTGGACACAACATTAACAATATTGTTAAGTCCTGGTGGACACAACATTAACAATGTTGTTAAGTCCTGGTGGACACAACATTAACAATGTTGTTAAGTCCTGGTGGACACAACATTAACAATGTTGTTAAGTCCTGGTGGACACAACATTAACAATGTTGTTAAGTCCTGGTGGACACAACATTAACAATGTTGTTAAGTCCTGGTGGACACAACATTAACAATGTTGTTAAGTCCTGGTGGACACAACATTAACAATGTTGTTAAGTCCTGGTGGACACAACATTAACAATGTTGTTAAGTCCTGGTGGACACAACATTAACAATATTGTTAAGTCCTGGTGGACACAACATTAACAATGTTGTTAAGTCCTGGTGGACACAACATTAACAATATTGTTAAGTCCTGGTGGACACAACATTAACAATATTGTTAAGTCCTGGTGGACACAACATTAACAATATTGTTAAGTCCTGGTGGACACAACATTAACAATGTTGTTAAGTCCTGGTGGACACAACATTAACAATGTTGTTAAGTCCTGGTGGACACAACATTAACAATGTTGTTAAGTCCTGGTGGACACAACATTAACAATGTTCAGTTCTGGTGGACACAACATTAACAATGTTGTTAAGTCCTGGTGGACACAACATTAACAATGTTGTTAAGTCCTGGTGGACACAACATTAACAATGTTGTTAAGTCCTGGTGGACACAACATTAACAATGTTGTTAAGTCCTGGTGGACACAACATTAACAATATTGTTAAGTCCTGGTGGACACAACATTAACAATGTTGTTAAGTCCTGGTGGACACAACATTAACAATATTGTTAAGTCCTGGTGGACACAACATTAACAATGTTGTTAAGTCCTGGTGGACACAACATTAACAATGTTGTTAAGTCCTGGTGGACACAACATTAACAATGTTGTTAAGTCCTGGTGGACACAACATTAACAATGTTGTTAAGTTGTTAAGTCCTGGTGGACACAACATTAACAATGTTGTTAAGTCCTGGTGGACACAACATTAACAATGTTGTTAAGTCCTGGTGGACACAACATTAACAATGTTGTTAAGTCCTGGTGGACACAACATTAACAATGTTGTTAAGTCCTGGTGGACACAACATTAACAATGTTGTTAAGTCCTGGTGGACACAACATTAACAATGTTGTTAAGTCCTGGTGGACACAACATTAACAATGTTGTTAAGTCCTGGTGGACACAACATTAACAATGTTGTTAAGTCCTGGTGGACACAACATTAACAATGTTGTTAAGTCCTGGTGGACACAACATTAACAATGTTGTTAAGTCCTGGTGGACACAACATTAACAATGTTGTTAAGTCCTGGTGGACACAACATTAACAATGTTGTTAAGTCCTGGTGGACACAACATTAACAATGTTGTTAAGTCCTGGTGGACACAACATTAACAATGTTGTTAAGTCCTGGTGGACACAACATTAACAATGTTGTTAAGTCCTGGTGGACACAACATTAACAATGTTGTTAAGTCCTGGTGGACACAACATTAACAATGTTGTTAAGTCCTGGTGGACACAACATTAACAATGTTGTTAAGTCCTGGTGGACACAACATGGACACCACATTAACAATGTTGTTAAGTCCTGGTGGACACAACATTAACAATGTTGTTAAGTCCTGGTGGACACAACATTAACAATGTTGTTAAGTCCTGGTGGACACAACATTAACAATGTTGTTAAGTCCTGGTGGACACAACATTAACAATGTTGTTAAGTCCTGGTGGACACAACATTAACAATGTTGTTAAGTCCTGGTGGACACAACATTAACAATGTTGTTAAGTCCTGGTGGACACAACATTAACAATGTTGTTAAGTCCTGGTGGACACAACATTAAAGTCCTGGTGGACACAACATTAACAATAAGTCCTGTTGTTACACAACATTAACAATGTTGTTAAGTCCTGGTGGACACAACATTAACAATGTTGTCCTGGTGGACACAACATTAACAATGTTGTTAAGTCCTGGTGGACACAACATTAACAATGTTGTTAAGTCCTGGTGGACACAACATTAACAATGTTGTTAAGTCCTGGTGGACACAACATTAACAATGTTGTTAAGTCCTGGTGGACACAACATTAACAATGTTGTTAAGTCCTGGTGGACACAACATTAACAATGTTGTTAAGTCCTGGTGGACACAACATTAACAATGTTGTTAAGTCCTGGTGGACACAACATTAACAATGTTGTTAAGTCCTGGTGGACACAACATTAACAATGTTGTTAAGTCCTGGTGGACACAACATTAACAATGTTGTTAAGTCCTGGTGGACACAACATTAACAATGTTGTTAAGTCCTGGTGGACACAACATTAACAATGTTGTTAAGTCCTGGTGGACACAACATTAACAATGTTGTTAAGTCCTGGTGGACACAACATTAACAATGTTGTTAAGTCCTGGTGGACACAACATTAACAATGTTGTTAAGTCCTGGTGGACACAACATTAACAATGTTGTTAAGTCCTGGTGGACACAACATTAACAATGTTGTTAAGTCCTGGTGGACACAACATTAACAATGTTGTTAAGTCCTGGTGGACACAACATTAACAATGTTGTTAAGTCCTGGTGGACACAACATTAACAATGTTGTTAAGTCCTGGTGGACACAACATTAACAATGTTGTTAAGTCCTGGTGGACACAACATTAACAATGTTGTTAAGTCCTGGTGGACACAACATTAACAATGTTGTTAAGTCCTGGTGGACACAACATTAACAATGTTGTTAAGTCCTGGTGGACACAACATTAACAATGTTGTTAAGTCCTGGTGGACACAACATTAACAATGTTGTTAAGTCCTGGTGGACACAACATTAACAATGTTGTTAAGTCCTGGTGGACACAACATTAACAATGTTGTTAAGTCCTGGTGGACACAACATTAACAATGTTGTTAAGTCCTGGTGGACACAACATTAACAATGTTGTTAAGTCCTGGTGGACACAACATTAACAATGTTGTTAAGTCCTGGTGGACACAACATTAACAATGTTGTTAAGTCCTGGTGGACACAACATTAACAATGTTGTTAAGTCCTGGTGGACACAACATTAACAATGTTGTTAAGTCCTGGTGGACACAACATCAGCCACAGTATAAAATTTTCTTCATATATTTCATCAAAATTCTAACAATAAATTGTTTAGTTTCAAAATGAACTTCAAAATATACACATCTAGTGATGTTGATAGAATTATTGTCTCTGGTTATATGAATAGTGACAAGTCTTTTTCACATCAAAACTTGTAAAACTGTATGATGAGAAATTTCATAATATTTTAATATTGTGTGTTAGAACTCATCTCTCAGAACAAGTTTCAGAGATATCTCATATACTATCATTAATTAAATATATTATCAGTCCCGTTAATTTTATCACCTCACCCGACGAAAATACACTGGTAATTGTGGATGTTCTATTTTTAAAAGCTTGTAACAGTGAAATTATTCTCGATTATTTTACTAAAGTTAGGCATCAAAATATAAATATTATTCTGATTACCTAAAATATATTTCACGGAGGACGCTACAGTCGTAGCATGACCTTGAAATAACCCAATTTGGATTATTTAGAATGAGAGATCTCGGACAGTTAGATATTCTGGGATGTCAAATTTTCGGGAAAATAAAGAATTCGTCAATATTTACAATTCTGCCATAAAACGATCACCATTCTGGTATATATTTATAGATCTTGCGTTACTTATCCCAGAAACTCGCCATTTGCTAACCAATGACTTACACGACGATTACTAAGAAATTATCAATGGAGCGAGCAAGATTTATTGCAAAAGTTTATGAAGACGTCCACTCAGTGGGATTTTTCAGTGGTGTAAAAAAGTTTGTATGCAGCCGCTGTTAAAAAGATTAACCTACTATAAGCTTGAAAAAGGTTAGTAAAATATTTAGTTAAGAAAGAACACAAACTTTACAAAATAGGTTTTCTCGAACATAAATTGTAGCTGCCAACCCCAGAGTAATATTTTCTTGTGATTTCGGTGATATGTATAAATTGTCTAGATACAATGATGATTATAAATATACCACTGTGTGCACTGATGTTTTTTCGAGATATTCCTCACACTGGGTAGTGGCAGATCAAGTGTAAAAGCTCACACTACCCTGGAACTGAAGCTTCTTTGTGGGTTTACCACTAAGTTTTGATTATAATGTATATAACAGAATTGTCCATGAATAAAACAACATGGGATCGATCCCGGTTTGAAACCGTTTATTGCTAAAATACCACTTGTTCGTGGTTGCATTAATATATATATGTATATATATATAATATATATATATATATATATATATATATATATATATATATATATATATATATATATATATATATATATATATATATATATATATATATATATATATATATATATATATATATATATATATATATATATATATATATATATATATATATAGATATATATATATATATATATATATCAAGAGCAATTTATTTTAGCCTAACCCAACTAAATATATTTTAGATACGTTTACAATAATTTAATAATAAATAAACGCAATGAAATATATTTTTTTCGTTAGGTTCAGAATGATTTGGCAAAATTATTGCATACACAAATTTTCACTTGTCTTACATGGCAAGATGAGCGTTGCTATTTAAGCCAAAATCGCAAGTTCTGCCTATTCGGCACGACATATATATATATATATATATATATATATATATATATATATATATATATATATATATATATATATATATATATATATATATATATATATATGTTGAGGTGGTTTGGTCATTTAGAGAGCATGGATCAAAGTAGAATGGCAGGGAGAGTGTATATGTGTTTGCGAAATATGCACAAACGCTGATCTCTGGCTGAAGGAGACTCGAACCTACGAACCTTGGAACAAGGTACGCAGTGCATTATCATTCTCACCACACTGGACGAATATCTTGGCGTCCAGCTTGCGCTAGACGTTGATCCAAGGCAGCCAGCTTTCAAGGAGAAGGCTTACAGTTTTTCATCTCATCAGTGTTTGTGTATATTTCGCCTGCTCCTGCGAATTCCTTGCATTGTTAAAATCTCTGGTAAGGCTGATGCGTGCAAGGGATGAGATGAAAAGCTGTAAGCCTTCTCCCTGAAAGCTGGCTACCTTTGATAAACGTCTAGCGCAAGCTGGACGCCAAGGTATTCGTCCAGTGTGGTGAGAATGGTAATGCACTGCGTACCTTGTTCCAAGGTTCGAGTCTTCTTCAGCCAGAGATCAGTGTTTACATATATATATATATATATATATATATATATATATATATATATATATATATATATATATATATATATATATATATATATATATATATATATATATATATATATATATTTCAACAAGTCGGCCGTCTCCCAGCGAGGCAGGGTGACCCAAAAAAGAAAGAAAATCCCCAAAAAGAAAATACTTTCATCATTCAATACTTTCGCCTCACTCACACATAATCACTGTTTTTGCAGAGGTGCTCAGAATACAACAGTTTAGAAGCATATACGTATAAAGATACATAACATATCCCTCCAAACTGCCAATATCCCAAACCCATCCTTTAGAGTGCAGGCATTGTACTTCCCATTTCCAGGACTCATGTCCGGCTATATAAAAATAACCGGTTTCCCTGAATTCCTTCACTAAATATTACCCTGCTCACACTCCAACAAATCGTCAGGTCCCAAATACCATTCGTCTCCATTCACTCCTATCTAACACGCTCATGCACGCCTCCTGGAAGTCCATGCCCCTCGCCCACAAAACCTCCCTTACCCCTTCCTACTTTTATATGAAAGAAAATACAAAAAACTCAAATATGAGCAAAAAAATCAATGTCATTTAAATCGACGACTAAAATAATCAACAACTGGCTTCACCATGATGGTGTAGGCGGAGGAGTTCTTATCTTCTGGCTGCACTGTTTCTACTCTGCCCGGGTGTATGCATTCACTGAGCGCACATATGACAAGAAAACACGTCAAGAATAGTGAAATATGACAGGGAAACAAGTCCAGAATAATGAAATATAACAGTGAAACCCCTACAGAATAATGAAATATGACAGGGAAACCCCTACAGAATAATGAAATATGACAGGGAAACCCCTACAGAATAATGAAATATGACAGGGAAACCCCTACAGAATAATGAAATATGACAGGGAAACCCGTCCTAAACATTGTAAAATGACAGAGAAACACGTCCACAATAAAGAAATATGACAGGGAAACTCGTCCACAACAATAAAATATGACAGTGAAACCCGTCCAGAATAATGAAACATGACAGGGAAACCCGTACAGAATAATGAAATATGACAGACAAACAGGTCCAGAACAATAAAATATGAGAAGGAAACCCGTTCAGAACAATGAAATATAACAGGGAAAGCAGTCGAGAACAATGAAATATGACAGAGAAATCCGTCCACAACAAGGAAATATGACGGGGAAACCCGTCCAGAACAATGAAATATGAGAAAGAAACCCGTCCAGAACAATGAAATATGAGAAGGAAACCCCTCCAGAACAATGAAATATGACAGGGAAACCCGTCCATGACAATAAAATGTGAGGAGGAAACCCGTCCAGAGCAATGAAATACGAGAAGGAAACCCGTCCAGAGCAATGAAATACGAGAAGGAAACCCGTCCAGAACAATGAAATACGAGAAGGAAACCCGTCCAGAGCAATGAAATACGAGAAGGAAACCCGTCCAGAACAATGAAATACGAGAAGGAAACCCGTCCAGAGCAATGAAATACGAGAAGGAAACCCGTCCAGAACAATGAAATATTACTGGGAAATACGTCCAGAACAATGAAGTATGACAGGAAAACCCATCCAAAACAATGAAATATGAGAAGGAAACCCGTCCAGAACAATGAAATAATGAAAGCAAACCCGTCCAGAACAATGAAATATGAGAAGGAAACCCGTCCAGAACAATGAAATATGAGAAGGAAACCCGTCCAGAACAATGAAATATGAGAAGGAAACCCGTCCAGAACAATGAAATATGAGAAGGAAACCCGTCCAGAACAATGAAATATGAGAAGGAAACCCGTCCAGAACAATGAAATAATGAAAGCAAACCCGTCCAGAACATTGAAATATTAGAAGGAAACCCGTCCAGAACAATGAAATATGACAGGGAAACCCGTCCAGAACAATGAAATATGACAGGGAAACCCGTCCAGAACAATGAAATATGAGAGGAAAACCCTTCAGAACAATGAAATATGAGGAGGAAACCCGTCCAGAAAAATGAAATATGACAGGGAAACCCGTCCAGAACAATGAAATATGACAGGGAAACCCGTCCAGAACAATGAAATATGAGAAGGAAACCCGTCCAGAACAATGAAATATGACATGGAAACCCGTCCAGAACAATGAAATATGACAGGAAAATCCGTCCAGAACAATGAAATATGAGAGGGAATCCCGTCCAGAACAATGAAATATGAGAAGGAAACCCGTCAAGAACAACGAAATATGACAGGGAAATCCGTTCACAACAATGAAATATGACAGGGAAACCCGTCCAGAACAATGAAATATGAGATGGAAACCCGTCCAGAACAATGAAATATGAGAAGGAAACCCGTCCAGAACAATGAAATATGACATTGAAACCCGTCCAAAACAATGAAATATGAGAAGGAAACCCGTCCAGAACAATAAAATATGACAGGGAAACCCGTCAAAAACAATGAAATATGAGAAGGAAACCCGTCCAAAACAATGAAATATGAGATGGAAACCCGTCAGGAACAATGAAATATGATAGGGAAACCCGTCCAGAACAATGAAATATTACAGGGAAACCCGTCCAGAACAATGAAATATGACAGGGAAACCCGTCCAAAACAATGAAATATGAGAAGGAAACCCGTCCAGACCATTGAAATATGACAAAGAAACAACCCGTCCAGAACAATGAAATATGAGATGGAAACCAGTCAAGAACAATGAAATATGAGAAGGAAACCCGTCCAGAAAAATGAAATATGACAGGGAAACCCGTCCAGAACAATGAAATATGACAAGGAAACCCGTCCAGAACAATGAAATATGAGAGGGAAACCCGTCCAGAACAATGAAATATGACAGGGAAACCCGTCCAGAACAATGAAATATGCGAAGGAAACCCGTCCAGAACAATGAAATATGAGAAGGAAACCCGTCCAGAACAATGAAATATGAGAAAGAAACCCGTTCAGAACAATGAAATATGAAATGGAAACCCGTCAGGATCAATGAAATATGACAGAGAAACCCGTCCAGAACAATGAAATATGACAGGGAAACCCGTACAGAACAATGAAATATGAGAAAAAAACCCGTCCAGAACAATGAAATATGAGATGGAAACCCGTCAGTAACAATGAAATATGACAGGAAAACCCGTCCAGAACAATGAAATATTAGAAGGAAACCCGTCCAGAACAATGAAATATGACAGGGAAACCCGTCCAGAACAATGAAATATGACAGGGAAACCCGTCCAGAACAATGAAATATGAGAAAGAAACCCGTCCAGAACAATGAAATATGAGAGGGAAACCCGTCCAGAACAATGAAATATGAGAAGGAAACCCGTCCAGAACAATGAAATATGAGATGGAAACCCGTCCAGAACAATGAAATATGAGAAGGAAACCCGTCCAGAACAATGAAATATGACAGGGAAACCCGTCCAGAACAATGAAATATGAGAATAAAACCCGTCCAGAACAATGAAATATGACATGGAAACCCGTCCAGAACAATGAAATATGAGAAGGAAACCCGTCCAGAACAATGAAATATGACAGGGAAACCCGTCCAGAACAATGAAATATGACAGGGAAACCCGTCCAGAACAATGAAATATGAGAAGGAAACCCGTCCAGAACAATGAAATATGACATGGAAACCCGTCAAGAACAATGAAATATGACAGGGAAACCCGTCCAGAACAGTGAAATATGAATGGAAAACCCGTCCAGAACAATAAAATATGACAGGGAAACCCGTCCAGAACAATGAAATATGAGATGGAAACCCGTACAGTACAATGAAATATGAGAAGGAAACCCGGCCAGAACAATGAAATATGACAGGGAAACCAGTCCAGAACAATGAAATATGAAAGTGAAACCCGTCCAGAACAATGAAATATGACAGGCAAACCCGTCCAGAAGAATGAAATATGACAGGAAAACCCGTCCAAAACAATGAAATATGAGAAGGAAACCCGTCCAGAACAACGAAATATGAGAGGGAAACCCGTCCAGAGCAATGAAATATGACAGGGAAACCCGTCCAGAACAACGAAATATGAGAGGGAAACCCGTCCAGAACAACGAAATATGAGAGGGAAACCCGTCCAGAACAATGAAATATGACAGGGAAACCCGTCCAGAACAATGAAATATGAGAAAGAAACCCGTCCAGAACAATGAAATATGACAGGGAAACCCGTCCAGAACAATGAAATATGAGAAGGAAACCCGTCAAGAACAACGAAATACGAGAAAGAAACCCGTCCACAACAATGAAATATGACGGGGAAACCCGTTCAGAACAATGAAATATGACAGGGAAACCCGTCCAGAACAATGAAATATGACAAAGAAACCCGTCCAGAACAATGAAATATGACAGGGAAACCCGTCCAGAACAATGAAATATGAGAAGGAAACCCGTCCAGAACAATGAAATATGAGAAACAAACGCGTCCAGAACAATGAAATATGACAGGGAAACACGTCCAGAACAACGAAATATGAGATGAAAACCCGTCAGGAACAACGAAATATAACAGGGAAACACGTCCAGAACAATGAAATATGAGAAGGAAAGCTGTCCAGAACAATTAAATATGACAGGGAAACCCGTCTAGAACTATTAAATATGAGAAGGAAACCCGTCCAGAACAATGAAATATAACAGGGAAACCCGTCCAGAACAATGAAATATGACAAAGAAATCCGTTCAGAACAATGAAAAATGTGAGAAAAACCCGTCCAGAACAATGAAATATTAAATGGAAACCCGCCAGGAACAATGAAATATGAAAGGGAAACCCGTCCAGAACATTGAAATATTATAGGGAAACCGTCCAGAACAATGAAATATGAGAGGTAAACCCGTCCAGAACAATGAAATATAATGGGAAACCCGTCCAGAACAATGAAATATGACAGGGAAACCCGTCCAGAACAATGAGATATGAGAGGGAAACGCGTCCAGAACAACGAAATATGACAGGGAAACCGGTCCAGAACAAAGAAATATTAGAAGGAAACCCGTACAGAACCATTATATATGACACAGAAACCTGTCCGGAACAATGAAATATGACAGGGAAACCCGTCCAGAACAATGAAATATGACAGTAAAACCCGTCCAGAACAATGAAATATGAGAAAGAAACCCGTCCAGAACAATGAAATAGAGGGAAACCCTTCCATAACAATGAAATATGAGAAGGAAACCCTTCCATAACAATGAAATATGAGATGGAAACCCGTCCAGAACAATGAAATATGACAGGGAAACCCGTCCAGAACAATGAAATATGACAGGGAAACCCGTCCAGAACAATGAAATATGACAGAGAAACCCGTCCAGAACAATGAAAAATGACAGGGAAAACCGTTCAGAACAATGAAATATGACAGGTAAACCCGATCAGAACAATGAAATACGACAAGGAAACCCGTCCAAAACAATGAAATATGAGAAGGAAACCCGTCCAAAAGAACGAAATATGAGAAGGAAACCCGTCCAGAACAATGAAATATGAGAAGGAAACCCGTCAAGAACAATGAAATATGACAGGAAAACCCGTCCAGAACAATGAAATATGACAAGGAAACCCGTCCAGAACAATGAAATATGAGAAGGAAACCCGTCCAGAACAATGAAATATGACAGGGAAACCCGTCCAGAACAATGAAATATGAGAAGGAAACCCGTCCAGAACAATGAAATATGAGAAAGAAACCCGTCCAGAACAATGAAATATAACATGGATACCCGTCCAGAACAATGAAATATGAGAAAGAAACCCGTCCAGAACAATGAAATATGACAGGGAAACCGTCCAGAACAATGAAATATGACAAGGAAACCGGTCCAGAAAAATGAAATATGACAGAGAAATCCGTCCAGAACAATGAAATATGACAGGGAAACCCGTCCAGAACAATGAAATATGAGAAGGAAACCCGTCCAGAACAATGAAATATGAGAAGGAAACCCGTCCAGAACAATGAAATATGAGAAGGAAACCCGTCCAGAACAATGAAATATGAGAAGGAAACCCGTCCAGAACAATGAAATATGACAGGGAAACCCGTCCAGAACAATGAAATGTGACAGGGAAACCCGTCCAGAACAATGAAATATGACAGGGAAACCCGTCCAGAACAATGAAATATGAGAAGGAAACCCGTCCAGAACAATGAAATATGACAAGGAAACCCGTCCAGAACAATGAAATATGACAAGGAAACCCGTCCAGAACAATGAAATATGACAGGGAAACCCGTCCAGAACAATGAAATATGAGAAGGAAACCCGTCAAGAACAATGAAATATGACAGGGAAACCCGTCCAGAACAATGAAATATGAGAGGAAACCCGTCCAGAACAATGAAATATGACAGGGAAACCCGTCCAGAACAATGAAATATGAGAGGGAAACCCGTCCAGAACAATGAAATATGACAGGGAAACCCGTCCAGAACAATGAAATATGACAGGGAAACCGTCCAGAACAATGAAATATGACAGGGAAACCCGTCCAGAACAATGAAATATGAGAAGGAAACCCGTCCAGAAAAATGAAATATGAGAAGGAAACCCGTCCAGAACAATGAAATATGAGAAGGAAACCCGTCCAGAACAATGAAATATGACAGGGAAACCCGTCAGAGACAATGAAATGTGAGAAGGAAACCCGTCCAGAACAATGAAATATGACAGGGAAACCCGTCCAGAACAATGAAATATGACAGGGAAACCCGGCCAGAACAATGAAATATGACAGGGAAACCCGACCAGAACAATGAAATATGAGAGGGAAACCCGTCCATAACAATGAAATATGAGAAGGAAACCAGTCCAGAACAATGAAGTATGAGAGGGAAACTCGTCCAGAAGAATGAAGTATGACAGGGAAACCAGTCCAGAAGAATGAAATATGACCGGGAAACTCGTCCAGAACAATGAAATATGAGAAAGAAACTCGTCAAGAACAATGAAATATGAGAGGGAAACCCGTCCAGAACAATAAAATATGACAAGGAAACCCGTCCAGAACAATGAAATGTGACAGGGAAACCCGTCCATAAGAATGAAATATGACAGGGAAACCCGTCCAGAACAATGAAACATGACAGGGAAACCCGTCCAGAACAATGAAATATGAGAAGGAAACCCGTCAAGAAAAATGAAATATGACAGGGAAAACCGTCCAGAACAATGAAATATGACAGGGAAACCCGTCCAGAACAATGAAATATGTCCGGGAAACCCGTCCAGAACAATGAAATATGACCGGGAAACCCGTCCAGAACAATGAAATATGACAAAGAAACCCGTCCAGAAAAATGAAATATGAGAAGGAAACCCGTCCAGAAAAATGAAATATGAGAAGGAAACCCGTCCAGAACAAGGAAATATGAGAACGATACCCGTAAAGAACAATGAAATATGAGAAGGAAATCCGTCCAGAACAATGAAATATGAGAAGGAAACCCGTCCAGAACATTGAAATATGAGAAGGAAACCCGTCCAGAACATTGAAATATGACAGGGAAACCCGTCCAGAACAATGAAATATGACAGTGAAACCAGTCCAGAACAATGAAATACGTCACGAAAACCCGTCCAGAACAATGATATATGACAGGGAAACCCGTCCAGAACAATGAAATATGACAGGGAAACCCGTCCAGAACAATGAAATATGACAGGGAAACCCGTCCAGAACAATGAAATATGAGAGGGAAACCCGTCCAGAACAATGAAATATGAGAACGAAACCCGTCCAGAACAATGAAATATGAGAACGAAACCCGTCCAGAACAATGAAATATGAGAAGGAAACCCGTCCAGAACAATGAAATATGACAGGGAAACCCGTCCAGAACAATGAAATATGACAGGGAAACCCGTCCAGAAGAATGAAATATGAGAGGGAAACCCGTCCAGAACAATGAAATATGAGAAGGAAACCAGTCCAGAACAATGAAATATGACAGGGAAACCCGTCCAGAACAATGAAATATGACAGTGAAACCCGTCCAGAACAATGAAATATGAGAAGGAAACCCGTCAAGAACAATGAAATATGACAGGGAAAAACGTCCAGAACAATGAAATATGAGAAGGAAACCCGTCCAGAACAATGAAATGTGACAGGGAAACCCGTCCAGAACAATGAAATATGACAGGGAAACCCGTCCAGAACAATGAAATATGACAGGGAAACCCGTCCAGGACAATGAAATATGAGAAGGAAACCCGTCCAGAACAATGAAATATGACAAGGAAACCCGTCCAGAACAATGAAATATGACAGGGAAACCCGTCCAGAACAATGAAATATGACAGGGAAACCCGTCCAGAACAATGAAATATGAGAGGGAAACCCGTCCAGAGCAATGAAATATGAGAAGGAAACCCGTCCAGAACAATGAAATATGAGAACGAAACCCGTCCAGAACAATGAAATATGAGAACGAAACCCATCAAGAACAATGAAATATGAGAAGGAAACCCGTCCAGAACAATGAAATATGGCCGCGAAACCCGTCCAGAACAATGAAATATGGCCGCGAAACCCGTCCAGAACAATGAAATATGAGAAGGAAACCCGTCAAGAACAATGAAATATGACAGGGAAACCCGTCCAGAACAATGAAATATGAGAGGGAAACCCGTCCAGAACAATGAAATATGAGAGGGAAACCCGTCCAGAACAATGAAATATGAGAGGGAAACCCGTCCAGAACAATGAAATATGACAGGGAAACCCGTCCAGAACAATGAAATATGAGAAAGAAACCCGTCCAGAACCATGATATATGACAGGGAAACCCGTCCAGAACAATGAAATATGACAGGGAAACCCGTCCAGAACAATGAAATATGACAGGGAAATCCGTCCAGAACTATGAAATATGAGAGGGAAACCCGTTTAGAACAATGGAATATGAGAGAGAAACCCGTAAAGAACAACGTAATATGACAGGGCAACCGGTCCAGAACAATGAAATATGAGAAGCAAACCCGTCCAGAACAAGGAAATATGACAGGGAAACCCGTCCAGAACAATGAAATATGAGAAGGAAACCCGTCCAGAACAATGAAATATGACAGGGAAACCTCTCCAGAACAATGAAATATGAGAAGGAAACCCGTCCAGAACAATGAAATATGAGAGGGAAACCCGTCCATAACAATGAAATATGAAAAGGAAACCACTCCAGAACAATGAAGTATGAGAGAGAAACCCGTCCAGAAGAATGAAATATGACATGGAAACCCGTCCAGAAGAATGAAAAATGACAAGGAAACCCGTCAAGAACAATGAAATATGAAAAGGGAACTCGTAAAGAACAATGAAATATGACAGGGAAACCCGTCCAGAACAATGAAATATGAGAAGGAAACTCGTCAAGAACAATGAAATATGACAGGGAAAACCGTCCAGAACAATGAAATATGAGAAGGAAACTCGTCCAGAACAATGAAACATGACAGGGATCCCGTCCAGAACAATGAAATATGACAGGGATCCCGTCCAGAACAATGAAATATGAGAGGGAGACCCGTCCAGAACAATGAAATATGAGAAGGAAACCCATCCAGAAAAAGGAAATATGAGAAGGAAACCCGTCCATAACAATGAAATATGAGAGGTAAACCCGTCCAGAACAATGAAATATGAGAAGGAAACCCGTCCAGAACAATGAAATATGACAGGGAAACCCGTCCAGAACAATGAAATATGACAGGGAAACCCGTCCAGAACAATGAAATATGAGAAGGAAACCCGTCCAGAACAATGAAATATGACTGGGAAACCCGTCCACAACAATGAAATATGAGAAGGAAACCCGTCCAGAACAATGAAATATGACAGAGAAACCCGTCCAGAACAATGAAATATGAGAAGGAAACCCGTCCAGAACAATGAAATATGAGAAAGAAACCCGTCCAGAACAATGAAATATGACAGGGAAACCCGTCCAGAACAATGAAATATGAGAACGAAACCCGTAAAGAACAAAGAAATATTAGAACAAAACCCGTAAAGAACAATGAAATATGAGAACGAAATGCATCAACAACAATGAAATATGAGAAGGAAACACGTCCAGAACAAAGAAATATGGCCTAGAAACCCGTCCAGAACAATGAAATATGAGAAGGAAACCCGTCCAGAACATTGAAATATGAGAAGGAAACCAGTCCACAACAATGAGATATAAGAGGGAAACGCGTCCAGAACAACGAAATATGACAGGGAAACCGGACTAGAACAATGAAATATGACAGGGAAACCCGTCAAGAACAATGAAATATGAGAAGGAAACACGTCCAGAACCATTATATATGACAGTGAAACCAGTCCAGAACAATGAAATACGTCACGAAAACCCGTCCAGAACAATGATATATGACAGGGAAACCCGTCCAGAACAATGAAATATGAAAGGAAAACCCGGCCAGAACAATGAAATATGACAGGGAAACCAGTCCAGAACAAAGAAATATGAGAACGAAACCCGTAAAGAACAATGAAATATGAGAACGAAACCCGTAAAGAACAATGAAATATAAGAACGAAACCCCTCTAGAACAATGAAATATGAGAAGGAAACCAGTCAAGAACAATGAAATATGACAGGGAAACCCGTCCAGAACAATGAAATATTGCAGGGAAACCCGTCCAGAAGAATGAAATATAACAGAGAAACCCGTCCAGAACAATGAAATATGAGAAGGAAACTCGTCAAGAACAATGAAATATGACAGGGAAATCCGTCCAGAACAATGAAATATGACATGGAAACCCGTTGAGAAGAATGAAATATGAGAGGGAAATTCGTCCAGAACAATGAAATATGAGAAGGAAACTCGTCAAGAATAATAAAATATGACAGGGAGAACCGTCCAGAACAATGAAATATTACAGGGAAACCCGTCCATGACAATGAAACATGACAGGGAAACCCGTCCATGACAATGAAATATGACAGGGAAACCGGTCCAGAACCATGCGATATGAAAGGGAAACCGTCCAGAACAATGAAATATGACAGGGAAACCGGTCCAGAACATTGAAATAAGACAGGGAAACCCGTCCAGAACAATGAAATATGAGAAGGAAACCCGTCCAGAACCATGATATATGACAGGGAAACCCGTCCAGAGCAATGATATATGAAAGGGAAACCCGTCCAGAACGATGAAATATGACAGGAAAACCCGTCCAGAACAATGAAATATGAGAAGGAAACCCGTCCAGAACAAGGAAATATGAGAAGGAAACCCGTCCAGAACAATGAAATATGACAGGGAAACCCGTCCAGAACAATGAAATATGAGAGGGAAACCCGTCCAGAACAATGAAATATGAGAAGGAAACCCGTCCAGAACAATGAAATATGACAGGGAAACCCGTCCAGAACAATGAAATATGAACCCGTCCAGAACAATGAAATATGACAGGAAACCCGTCCAGAAAAATATGAGAAGGAAACCCGTCCAGAACAATGAAATATGAGAGGGAAACCCGTCCAGAACAATGAAATATGACAGGGAAACCCGTCCAGAACAATGAAATATGACAGGAAACCCGTCCAGAACAATGAAATATGACAGGGAAACCCGTCCAGAACAATGAAATATGAGAAGGAAACCCGTCCAGAACAATGAAATATGACAGGGAAACCCGTCCAGAACAATGAAATATGAGAAGGAAACTCTTCAAGAACAATGAAATATGACAGGGAAACCCGTCCAGAACAATGAAATATGAGGGAAACCCATCCAGAACAATGAAATATGACAGGGAAACCCGTCCAGAACAATGAAATATGAGAAGGAAACCCGTCCAGAACAATGAAATATGACAGGGAAACCCGTCCAGAACAATGAAATATGAGAAGGAAACCCGTCCAGAACAATGAAATATGACAGGGATCCCGTCCAGAACAATGAAATATGACAGGGAAACCCGTCCAGAACAATGAAATATGAGAAGGAAACCCGTCCAGAACAATGAAATATGACAGTGAAACCCGTCCAGAACAATGAAATATGAGAAGGAAACGCGTCCAGAGCAAGGAAATATGACAGGGAAATCTCTCCAGATCAATGAAATATGACAGGGAAACCCGTCCAGAACAATGAAATATGAGAAGGAAACCCGTCAGGAACAATGAAATATAACAGAGAATACCGGCCAGAAGAATGAAATATGACAGGGAAACCCGTCCAGAACAATGAAATATGAAAGGGAAACCCGTGCAGAACAATGAAATAAGACAGGTAAACCCGTGCAGGACAATGATATATGACAAGGAAACCCGTCCACAATAATGAAATATGACGGAAACTCGTCCAGATCAATGAAATATGAGAAGGAAACCCGTCGAGAACAATTAAATATGACAGGGAAACCCGTGCAGAACAATGAAATATGAGAAGGAAATCCGTCCAGAACAATGAAATATGACAGGGAAACCCGTCCAGAACAATGAAATATGAGAAGGAAACCCGTCCAGAACAATGAAATATGAGAGGGAAACCCGTCCAGAACAATGAAATATGAGAAGGAAACCCGTCCAGAAAAATTAAATATGAGAAGGAAACCCGTCCAGAACAAATATGAAAACCCGACAATCCAGAACAATGAAATATGAAATATGACAGGGAAACCCGTCCAGAACAATGAAATATGACAGTAAAACCCGTCCAGAACAATGAAATATGAGAAAGAAACCCGTCCAGAACAATGAAATAGAGGGAAACCCTTCCATAACAATGAAATATGAGAAGGAAACCCTTCCAAAACAATGAAATATGACAGGGAAACCCGTCCAGAACAATGAAATATGAGAGGAAACCCGTCCAGAACAATGAAATATGACAGGGAAACCCGTCCAGAACAATGAAATATGACAGGGAAACCCGTCCAGAACAATGAAATATGACAGGGAAACCCGTCCAGAACAATGAAATATGAGAAGGAAACCCGTCCAGAACAATGAAATATGACAGGGAAACCCGTCCAGAACAATGAAATATGAGAAGGAAACCCGTCCAGAACAATGAAATATGACAGGGAAACCCGTCCAGAACAATGAAATATGACAGGGAAACCCGTCCAGAACAATGAAATATGAGAGGGAAACCCGTCCAGAACAATGAAATATGACAGGGAAACCCGTCCAGAACAATGAAATATGAGAGGGAAACCCGTCCAGAACAATGAAATATGAGAGGGAAACCCGTCCAGAAGAATGAAATATGACAGGGAAACTCGACCAGAACAATGAAATATGATAAGGAAACCCGTCCAGAACAATGAAATATGAGAAGGAAACTCGTCCAGAACAATGAAAAATGACAGGGAAACCAGTAGAGAACAATGAAATAGTACAGGGAAACCCGTCCCGAACAATGAAATATGAGAGGGAAACCCGTCCAGAACAATGAAATATGACAGGGAAACCCGTCTAGAACAATGAAATACGATAAGGAAACCCGTCCAGAACAATGAAACATGACATGGAAACCCGTCCAGAACAATGAAATATGACGGAAACCCGTACAGAACAATGAAATATGAGAAGGAAACCCGTCAAGAACAATGAAATATGACAGGGAAATCCGTTCAGAACAATGAAATATGAGAGGGAAACCCGTCCAGTACAATGAAATATGAGAAGGAAACACGTCAAGAACAATGAAATATGACAGAAAACCCGTCCAGAACAATGAAATATGACAGGGAAACCCGTCCAGAACAATGAAATATGACAGGGAAACCCGTCCAGAACAATGAAATATGACAGGGAAACCCGTCCAGAACAATGAAATATGAGAAGGAAACCCGTCCAGAACAATGAAATATGAGAAGGAAACCCGTCCAGAACAATGAAATATGAGAAGGAAACCCGTCCAGAACAATGAAATATGACAGGGAAACTCTCCAAGAACAATGAAATATGAGAGGGAAACCCGTCCAGAACAATGAAATATGACAGGGAAACCCGTCCAGAACCATGAAATATGACAGGGAAACCCGTCCAGAACAATGAAATATGACAGGGAAACCCGTCCAGAACAATGAAATATGACAGGGAAACCCGTCCAGAACAATGAAATATGAGAAGGAAACCCGTCCAGAACAATGAAATATGAGAGGGAAACCCGTCCAGAACAATGAAATATGACACGGAAACACGTCCAGAACAATGAAATATGACAGGAAACCCGTGCAGAACAATGAAATATGAGAAGGAAACCCGTCCAGAACAAGGAAATATGAGAGGGAAACCCGTCCAGAACAATGAAATATGACAAGGAAACCCGTCCAGAACAATGAAATATGACAGGGAAACCCGTCCAGAACAATGAAATATGACAGGGAAACCCGTCCAGAACAATGAAATATGAGAAGGAAACCCGTCCAGAACAATGAAATATGACAGGGAAACCCGTCCAGAACAATGAAATGTGAGAAGGAAACCCGTCCAGAATAATGAAATATGACAGGGAAACCCGTCCAGAAGAATGAAATATGACAGGGAAACCCGTCCAGAACAACGAAATATGAGAAGGAAACTCGTCAAGAACAATGAAATATGACAGGGAAACCAGTCCAGAACAATGAAATATGACAGGGAAACCCGTCCAAAACAATGAAACATGAGAGGGAAACGCATCCAGAACAATGAAATATGACAGAGAAACCCCTCAAGAACAAAGAAATATGAGAAGGAAACCCGTCCAGAACAATGAAATATGACAGGGAAACCCGTCCAGAACAATGAAATATGACAGGGAAACCCGTCCAGAACAATGAAATATGAGAAGGAAACCCGTCCAGAACAATGAAATATGACAAGGAAACCCGTCCAGAACAATGAAATATGAGAAGGAAACCCGTCCAGAACAATGAAATATGACAGGGAAACCCGTCCAGAACAATGAAATATGACAGGGAAACCCGTCCAGAACAATGAAATATGACAGGGAAACCCGTAGAGAACAATGAAATATGACAGGTAAACCCGTCCAGAACAATGAAATATGAGAGGGAAACCCGCAGAGAACAATAAAATATGACAGGGAAACCCGTCCAGAACAATGAAATATGACAGAAAACCCGTCCAGAACAATGAAATATGACAGGGAAACCCGTCCAGAACAATGAAATATGACAGGGAAACCCGTCCAGAACAATGAAATATGAGATGGAAACCCGTCCAGAACAATGAAATAGAGGGAAACCCTTCCATAACAATGAAATATGAGAAGGAAACCCTTCCATAACAATGAAATATGACAGGGAAACCCGTCCAGAACAATGAAATATGAGAGGAAACCCGTCCAGAACAATGAAATATGAGATGGAAACCCGTCCAGAACAATGAAATATGAGAGGGAAACCCGTCCAGAACAATGAAATATGAGAAGGAAACCCGTCCAGAACAATGAAATATGAGAGGGAAACCCGTCCAGAACAATGAAATATGACAGGAAACCCGTCCAGAACAATGAAATATGACAGGGAAACCCGTCCAGAACAATGAAATATGAGAAGGAAACCCGTCCAGAACAATGAAATATGACATGGAAACCCGTCCAGAACAATGAAATATGACAGGGAAACCCGTCCAGAACAATGAAATATGACAGGGAAACCCGTCCAGAACAATGAAATATAGGAAGAAAACCAGTCCAGAACTATGAAATGTGAGAGAAAACATGTCCAGAACAATGAAATATGAGAGATAAACCCGTCCAGAAGAATGAAATATGAGAAGGAAACCCGTCCAGAACAATGAAATATGAGAAGGAAACCCGTCCAGAACAATGAAATATGAGAAGGAAACCCGTCCAGAACAATGAAATATGAGAGGGAAACCCGTCCAGAACAATGAAATATGACAGGGAAACCCGTCCAGAACAATGAAATATGACAGGGAAACCCCTCCAGAACAATGAAATATGACATGGAAACCCGTCTACAACAAAGAAATATGACAGGGAAACGCTGCCAGAACAATGAAATATTACCGGAAACACGTCCGGAACGTTGAAATATGAGAAGGAAACCCGTCCAGAACAATGAAATATGAGAGGGAAACCCGTCCAGAACAATGAAATATGAGAAGGAAACCCGTCCAGAATTATGAAATATGACAGGGAAACCCGTCCAGAACAATGAAATATGACAGGGAAACCCGTCCAGAACAATGAAATATGACAGGGAAACCCGTCCAGAACAATGAAATATGACAGGGAAACCCGTCCAGAACAATGAAATATGACAGGGAAACCCGTCCAGAACAATGAAATATGACAGGGAAACCCGTCCAGAACAATGAAATATGACAGGAAAACCCGTCCAGAACATTGAAATATGACAGGAAACCCGTCCAGGAGAATGAAATATTAGAAGGAAACCCGTCCATAACAGTGAAATATGAGAAGAAACCCGTCCAGAATTATGAAATATGACAGGGAAACCCGTCCAGAAGAATGAAATATGACAGGGAAACCAGTCCAGAACAATGAAATATAAGAAGGAAACTCGTCAAGAACAATGAAATATGACAGGGAAACCCGTCCAGAACAATGAAATATAAAAGGGAAACCCGTCCAGAACAATGAAATATGACAGTGAGACCCGTCCAGAAGAATGAAATATGACAGGGAAACCCGTCCAGAACAATGAAATATGAGAGGGAAACCCGTCCAGAACAATGAAATATGACAGGGAAACCCGTCCAGAACAATGAAATATGACAGGGAAACCCGTCCAGAACAATGAAATATGAGAAGGAAACCCGTCCAGAACAATGAAATATGACAGGGAAACCCGTCCAGAACAATGAAATATGACAGGGAAACCCGTCCAGAACAATGAAATATGACAGGGAAACCCGTCCAGAACAATGAAATATGACAGGTAAACCTGTCCAGAACAATGAAATATGACAGGGAAACCCGTCCAGAACAATGAAATATGAGAAGGAAACCCGTCCAGAACAATGAAATATGAGAAGGAAACCCGTCCAGAACAATGAAATATGAGAAGGAAACCCGTCCAGAACAATGAAATATGACAAAGAAACCCGTCCAGAACAATGAAATATGACAGGGAAACCCGTCCAGAACAATGAAATATGACAGGGAAACCTGTCCAGAACAATGAAATATGAGAAGAAAACCCGTAGAAAACAATAATTTATAACAGAAAAACCCGCCCAGAACAATGAAATATGACATAGAAACCCTTTCAGTAAAATGAAATATGAGCAGGAAACCATCAAGAACAATGAAATATGAGAAGAAAACCAGTCCAGAACAATGAAATATGACAGAGAAACCCTTCAAGAACAATGAAATATGAGAAGGAAACCCGTACAGAACAATGAAATATGAGAAGGAAACCCGTCCAGATCTATGAAATGTGCGAAGAAAGCTAGTCCAGAACAATGAAATATGGCAGGGAAGCCTGTCCAGAACAATGAAATACGAGAAGGAAAGCAGTTCAGAACAATGGAATAAGTGTGGGAAACCCGTGCAGAACAATGAAATATGAAAAGGAAACCCTTCCAGAACAATGAAATATGTCAGGGAAACCCGTCCAGAATATTGAAGTATTGGAAGGAAACCCGTCCAGAACAATGAAATATGGCAGGGAAACCTGTCCAGAACAATGAAATATGAGAAGGAAGCCCTTCCAGAACAATGGAATAAGAGTGGAAAACCCGTCCAGAACAATGAAATATGAAAAGGAACCCGGCCAGAACAATGAAATATGACAGGGAAACCCGACCAGAATAATGAAATATGGGAAGGAAACCCGTCCCGAACAATGCAATATGAGAGGGAAACCCGTCCAGAAAAATGAAATATGACAGATAAACCCGTCCAGAACAGCGAAACATGAAAACGATACCCGTGAAGAACTATGTAACATGACAGGGAAACCCGTCCAGAACAAAGAATTATGACAGGGAAACCCGTCCAGAACAATGAAATATGACAGGGAAGCCCGTCCAGAACAATGAAATATGCGAAGAAAACCCGTCCAGAACAATGAAATATGATATGGAAACCCCTTCAAGAACAATGAAAAATGAGAGGGAAACCCGTCCAGAACAATGAAATATATCAGGGCTAACCCGTCCAGAACAATGAAATATGAGAAGGAAACCCGTCCAGAAAAATGAAATATGAGAAGGAATCCCTTCCAGAACAATGAAATATGGGAAGGGAACCCTTCCCCGAACAATGAAATATGACAGGGAAACCCGTCCAGAACAATGAAATATGAGAATGAAACCCGTCCAGAACAATGAAATATGACAGAGAAACCCGTCCAGAACAATGAAATATGACAGGGAAAACCGTCCAGAACAATGAAATATGACAGGGAAACCCGTCCAGAACAATGAAATATGACAGGGAAACGCCTTTCAGAACAATGAAATATAAGAAGAAAACCCGTCAAGAACAATGAAATATTAGAGGGAAACCTGTGAAGAACAATGAAATATTAGAGGGAAACCCGTCAAGAACAATGAAATATGACAGGGAAACCCATTCAGAACAATGAAATATGACAGGGAAACCCTTCCAGAATAATGAAATATGACAATGAAATATGACAGGGAAACAGATCCAGATCATTGAAATATGAGAGGGAAACCCATCCATAACAATGAAATATGAGAAGGAAACCCGCCCAGAACTATGAAATATGACAGAGAAACCCTTCCAGAACAATGAAATATGAGAAGGAATCCCCTCCAAAACAATGAAATAAGACAAAGAAACCCGTTCAGAACAATGAAATAAGACAAAGAAACCCGTCCAGAACAATGAAATATGATAGGGAAAACCGTTCAGAACAATGAAATATTAGAGGGAAACCCGTCCAGAACAATGAAATATGACAGGGAAACCCGTTCAGAAAAATGAAATATCAAGGGAAACATTTCCAGAAGAATGAAATATGAGAAGGAAACCCGTCCAGATCAATGAAATATGACAGGAAAACCCTTCTAGAACAATGAAATATGAGAAGGAAACCCGTGCAGAACAATGAAATAAGACAAAGAAACCTGTCCAGAACAATGAAATATGACAGGGAAAACCGCTCAGAACAATGAAATATTAGAGGGAAACCCGTCCAGAACAATGAAATATGACAGGGAAACCCTTCCAGAACAATGAAACATGGGAAGGAAACCTGTCCCGAAAATGAAATATGACATTGAAACCTGTCCAGAACAATGAAATATGACATTGAAACCCGTCCACAACAATAAAATATGACAAAGAAACCCGTCCAGGTAAATGAAATATGACAGGGAAACCCGTTGAGAACAATGAAATATGACAGGGAAACCCTTCCAGAACAATGACACATGACAAGGAAACCCGTCCAGAACAATGAAATGTGCGAAGGAAACCCGTCCAGAACAACGAAATATGATATGGAAACCCGTTCAGAACAATGAAACATGGGAAGGAAACCTGTCCCGAAAATGAAATATGACATTGAAACCTGTCCAGAACAATGAAATGTGACAAGGAAACCCGTCCACAACAATGAAATATGACAGGGAAACCCGTCCAGAACAATGAAATATTAGGAGGAAACCCGTCCAGAACAATGAAATATGACAGGGAAACCTGATCAGAACAATGAGATATGAGATGGAAACCTGTCCAGAACAATGAAATATGACAGGGAAACCCGTCCAGAACAATGAAATATGACAGGGAAACCCGTCCATAACAATGAAATATGAGATGGAAACCCGTCCAGAACAATGAAATATGAGAGGGAAACCCGTCCAGAACAATGAAATATGACAGGGAAACCCGTTCAGAACAATGAAATATGAGAGAGAAACCCGTCCAGAACAATGAAATATGACAAGGAAACCCGTCCAGAACAATGAAATATGACAGGGAAACCCGTCCAGAACAATGAAATATGAGAAGGAAACCCGTCCAGAACAATGAAAATATGAAAACAAGAAGAAACCCGTCTAGAAGAATGAAATATGACAAACAAACCCGTCTAGAACAATGAAATATGACAAACAAACCCGTCAAGAACATTGAAATATGAGAAGGAAACCCGTCCAGAACAACGAAATATGACAGGGAAACCGGTCCAGAACAATGAAATATGACAGGGAAACCCGTCAAGAACAATGAAATATGAGAAGGAAACCCGTCCAGAACAATGAAATATGAGAAGGAAACCCGTCCAGAACAATGAAATATGAAAAGGAAACCCGTCAAGAACAATGAAATATTACAGGGAAACCCGTCCAGAACAATGAAATATGAGAAGGAAACCAGTCCAGAACAATGAAATATGACAACTAAACCCGTCCAGAACAATGAAATATGACAGGGAAACCCGTCCATAAAAATGAAATATGAGAAGGAAACCAGTCCAGAACAATCAAACATGAGAAGAAAACCTGTCCAGAACAATGAAATATGACATGGAAACCAGTCCAGAACAATGAAATATAACAAGGATACCCGTCCAGAACAATGAAATATGAGAAAGAAACCCGTCCAGAACAACAAAATATGACATGGAAACCCGTCCAGAACAATAAAATTTGATAAGGAAACCCGTCCAGAACAAGGAAATATGAGAGCGAAACCCGTAAAGAACAATGAAATATGAGAAGGAAATCCGTCCAGAACAATGAAATATGGCCGCGAAACCCGTCCAGAACAATGAAATATGAGAGGGAAACCCGTCCAGAACAATGAAACATGAGAGGGAAACCCGTCCAGAACAATGAAATATGAGAAGGAAACCCGTCCAGAACAATGAAATATAACAGGGAAACCCGTCCAGAACAATGAAATATGACAGGGAAACCCGTCCAGAACAATGAAATATGACAGGAAAACCCGTCCAGAACAATGAAATATGAGAAGGAAACCCGTCCAGAACAATGAAATATGAGAGGAAAACCCATCCAGAACAATGAAATATGAGAAGGAAACCCGTCCAGAACAGAACAAAACCCGAAACATGAAATATGAGAAGGAAACCCTTCCATAACAATGAAATATGAGAAGGAAACCCTTCCAAAACAATGAAATATGACAGGGAAACCCGTCCAGAACAATGAAATATGAGACGGAAACCCGTCCAGAACAATGAAATATGAGATGGAAACCCGTCCAGAACAATGAAATATGACAAGGAAACCCGTACAGAACAAGGAAATATGACAGAGAAACTCGTCTAGAACAATGAAATATGAGAAGGAAACTCGTCCAGAACAATGAGAAGGAAACAATGGAATATGAGAAGAAAACCCGTCTTGAACAATGAAATATGACAGGGAAACCCGTCCAGAAGAATAAAATATGACATTGAAACCCGTCGAGAACAATGAAATATGAGAAAGAAACCCGTCCAGAACAATGAAATATGACAGGGAAACCAGTCCAGAACAATGAAGTATGAGAGGGAAACCCGTCCAGAAGAATGAAATATGACAGGGAAACCCGTCCAGAACAATGAAATATGACAGGGAAACCCCTACAGAACAATTAAATATGAGAGGGAAACCCGACGAGAACAGTGAAATATAACAGGGAAACCTGTCCAAAACAATGAAATATGAGAAGGAAACCCGTCCAGAACAATGAAATATGAAGAGGAAACCCGTCCAGAACAATGAAATATGACAGGTAAACCCGTGCGCAACAATGAAAAATGACAGGGAAACACGTCAGCAACAATGAAATATGACAGGGAAACCCGTCCAGAACAATGAAATATGACAGGGAAACCCGTCCAGAACAAAGAAATATGACAGGGAAACCCGTCCAGAACAATGAAATATGAGAAGGAAACCCGTCCAGAACAATGAAATATGACAAAGAAACCCGTCAAGAACAATGAAATATGACAATGAAACCCGTCCAGAACAATGAAATATGACAGGGAAACCCGTCCAGAACAATGAAATATGACAGAGAAACCCGTCCAAAACAATGAAATATGACAGGGAAACAGGGAAATCCATCCAGAACAATGAAATATGACAGGAAAACCCGTCCAGAACAATGAAATATGAGAAGGAAATCCGTCCAGAACAATGAAATATGACAGGGAAACCCGTCCAGAACAATGAAATATGACAGGGAAACCCGTCCAGAACAATGAAATATGAGAAGAAAACCCGTCCAGAACAATGAAATATGAGAAGGAAACCCGTCCAGAACAATGAAATATGAGAAGGAAACCCGTCAGGAACAATGAAATATGAGAAGGAAACCCGTCCAGAACAATGAAATATGACAGGGAAACAAGTCAAGAACAATGAAATATGACGGAAACCCGTCAAGAACAATGAAATATGAGAGGGAAATCCGTCCAGAACAATGAAATATGACAGGGAAACCCGTTCAGAACAATGAAATATGAGAAGGAAACCCGTCCAGAACAATGAAATATGACGGTGTATCCCGTCCAGAACAATGAAATATTACAGGGAAACGCGTCAAGAACAATGAAATTTGACAAGGAAACCCTTTCGAACGATGAAATACGACAGGAAAACCCGTCCAGAACAATGAAATATGAGAGGGAAACCCGTCAAGAACAATGAAATATGAGAAAGAAACCCGTCCAGAGCAATGAAATATGAAAAGGAAACCCTTCCAGAACAATGAAATATGAGAAGGAAACCCGTCCAGAACAATGAAATATGAGAAGGAAACCCGTCCAGAACAATGAAATATGACAGAAAACCCGTCCAGAACAATGAAATATGAGAAGGAAACCCGTCCAGAACAATGAAATATGAGAGGGAAACCCGTCCAGAACAATGAAATATGAGAAGGAAACCCGTCCAGAACAATGAAATATGACAGGGAAACCCGTCGAGAACAATGAAATATGAGAAGGAAACCCGTCCAGAACAATGAAATATGACAGGGAAACCCGTCCAGAACAATGAAATATGACAGGGAAACCCGTCCAGAACAATGAAATATGACAGGGAAACCCGTCCAGAACAATGAAATATGACAAAGAAAACCCGTCCAGAACAATGAAATATGACAGGGAAACCCGTCCAGAACAATGAAATATGACAGGGAAATCCGTCCAGAACAATGAAATATGACAGGAAAACCCGTCCAGAACAATGAAATATGAGAAGGAAACCCGTCCAGAACAATGAAATATGAGAAGGAAACCCGTCCAGAACAATGAAATATGACAGGGAAACCCGTCCAGAACAACGAAATATGAGAACGAAACCTATCAAGAACAATGAAATATGAGAAGGAAACCTGTCCAGAACAATGAAATATGGCCGCGAAACCCGTCCAGAATAATGAAATATGAGATGGAAACCCGTCCAGAACATTGAAATATGAGAAGGAAACCCGTCCAGAACAATGAAACATGGGAGAGAAACCCGTCCAGAACAATGAGATATGAGAGGGAAACGCGTCCAGAACATCGAAATATGACAGGGAAACCGGTCCAAAACAATGAAATATGACAGGGAAACCCGTCCAGAACAATGAAATACGACAGGGAAACCCGTCCAGAACAATGAAATATGACAGGGAAACCCGTCCAGAACAATGAAATATGACAGGAAACCCGTCCAGAACAATGAAATATGACAGGGAAACCCGTCCAGAACAATGAAATATGAGAAAGAAACCCGTCCAGAACAATGAAATATGACAGGGAAACCCGTCCAGAACAATGAAATATGAGAAGGAAACCCGTCCAGAACAATGAAATATGACAGGGAAACCCGTCCAGAACAATGAAATATGAGAAGGAAACCCGTCAAGAACAATGAAATATGAGAGGGAAACCCGTCAAGAACAATGAAATATGACAGGGAAACCCGTCCAGAACAATGAAATATGACAGGGAAACCCGTCCAGAACAATGAAATATGACAGGGAAACCCGTCCAGAACAATGAAATATGAGAGGGAAACCCGTCCAGAACAATGAAATATGAGAGGGAAACCGGTCCAGAACAATGAAATATGACAAAGAAACCCGTCCAGGACAATGAAATATGAGAAGGAAACCCGTCCTGAGCAATGAAATATGACAGAGAAACCCGTCCAGAACAATGAAATATGACAGGGAAACCCGTCCAGAACAATGAAATATGACAAGGAAACCCGTCCAGAACAATGAAATATGACAGGGAAACCCGTCCAGAACAATGAAATATGAGAAGGAAACCCGTCAAGAACAATGAAATATGAGAAGGAAACCCGTCCAGAACAATGAAATATGACAGGGAAACCCGTCCAGAACAATGAAATATGACAGGGAAACCCGTCCAGAACAATGAAATATGAGGGAAACCCATCCCGAACAATGAAATATGACAGGGAAACCCGTCCAGAACAATGAAATATGAGATGGAAAACCGTCCAGAACAATGAAATATTACAGGAAACCCGTCCAGAACAATGAAAAATGACAGGAAAAACCGATCAGAACAATGAAATATGACAGGGAAACCCTTTCAGAACAATGAAATATGACAGGGAAATCGGTCCAGAACAATGAAATATGAGAAGGAAACCCGTCCAGAACAATGAAATATGACAAAGAAACCAGTCAAGAACAATGAAATATGACAGGGAAACCCGTCCAGAACAATGAAATATGAGAAGGAAACCCGTCCAGAACAATGAAATATGAGAAGGAAACCCGTCCAGAACAATGAAATATGACAGGGAAACCCGTCCACAACAATGAAATATGACAGGGAAACCCGTCCAGAACAATGAAATATGAGAGGGAAACCCGTCCAGAACAATGAAATATGAGAAGGAAACCCGTCCAGAACAATGAAATTTGACAGGGAAACCCTCCAAAACAATGAAATATGAGGAGAAAATATTCCTGAACAATGAAATACGACAGGGAAACCCGTCCAAAACAATGAAATATGAGGAGGAAACCCGTCCATAACAATGAAATGTGACAGGGAAACCTGTTCAGAACAATGAAATATGAGATGGAAACCCGTGAGGAACAATGAAATATGAGAGGGTAACCCGTCCAGAACAATGAAATATGACAGGGAAACCCGTCCAGAACAATGAAATATGACAGGGAAACCCGTCCAGAACAATGAAATATGAGAAGGAAACCCGTCCAGAACAATGAAATATGAGAGGGAAAAACGTCAAGAACAACGAAATATGAGAAGGAAACCCGTCCAGAACAATGAAATATGACAGGGAAACCCGTCCAGAACAATGAAATATGACAGGGAAACCCGTCCAGAACAATGAAATATGAGAAGGAAACCCGTCAAGAACAATGAAATATGACAGGGAAACCCGTCCAGAACAATAAAATATGACAAGGAAACCCGTCCAGAACAATGAAATATGACAGGGAAACCAGAGCAAAACAATGAAATATGAAAAGGAAACCCGTCCAGAACAATGAAATATGGAAAGGAAACCCGTCCAGAACAATGAAATATGACAAGGAAACCCGTCCAGAACAATGAAATATGACAAGGAAACCCGTCCATAACAATGAAATATGACAGGGAAACAAGTCCAGAACAATGAAATATGAGAAGGAAACCCGTCCAGAACAATGAAATATGACAGGAAACCCGTCCAGAACAATGAAATATGAGAAGGAAACCCGTCCAGAACAATGAAATATGAGAAGGAAACCCGTCCAGAACAATGAAATATGACATGGAAACCCGTCCAGAACAATGAAATATGAGAAGGAAACCCGTCCAGAACAATGAAATATGAGAAGGAAACCCGTCCAGAACAATGAAATATGACAGGTAAACCCGTCCAGAACAATGAAATATGACAGGGAAACCCGTCCAGAACAATGAAATATGAGAAGGAAACCCGTCCAGAACAATGAAATATGACAGGGAAACCCGTCCAGAACAATGAAATATGATAGGGAAACCCGTCCAGAACAATGAAATATGAGAGGAAAACCCGTCCAGAACAATGAAATATGACAGAGAAACCCGTCCAGAACAATGAAATATGAGAAGGAAATCCGTCCAGAACAATGAAATATGACAGGGAAACCCGTCCAGAACAATGAAATATGAGAAGGAAACCCGTCCAGAACAATGAAATATGACAGGGAAACCCGTCCAGAACAATGAAATATGAGAAGGAAACCCGTCCAGAACAATGAAATATGAGATGGAAACCCGTCCAGAACAATGAAATATGACAGGTAAACCTCTCCAGAACAATGAAATATAAGAAGGAAACCCGTCCAGAACAATGAAATACGACAGGGAAACCCGTCCAGAAAAATGATATATGACAGGGAAACCCGTCCAGAACAATGAAATATGACAGGAAAACCCGTCAAGAACAATGAAATATGAGAAGGAAACAAGTCCAGAACAATGAAATATGACATGGAAACCAGTCCAGAACAATGAAACATTAGAGTGAAACCCGTCCAGAACAAAGAAATATGACAGGGAAACCCGTAAACAACAACGAAATATGAGAACGAAACCCGTAAAGAACAATGAAATATGAGAACGAAACCCGTAAAGAACAATGAAATATGACACGAAAACCCTCCAGAACAATGAAATATGACAAGGAAACCCGTCCAGAACAATGAAATATGACAGGGAAACCCGTCCAGAACAATGAAATATGAGAAGGAAACCCGTCCAGAACAATGAAATATGAGAAGGAAACCCGTCCAGAACCATGATATATGACAGGGAAACCCGTCCAGTACAACGAAATATGACAGAGAAACCAGTCCAGAGCAATGATATATGAAAAGGAAACAAGTCCAGAACGACGAAATATGACAGGAAATCCCGTCCAGAACAATGAAATATGAGAAAGAAACCCGTCCAGAACAAGGAAATATGAGAAGGAAACCCGTCCAGAACAGGGAAATATAAGAACGAAACCCGTCAAGAACAATGAAACATGACAGGGAAACCCGTCCAGAACAATGAAATATGAAAAGGAAACGTGTCCATGACAATGAAATATGATAGAGAAACAAGTCCAGAGCAATGAAATATGAGAAGGAAACCCGTCCAGAACAATGAAATATGAGAGTGAAACCCGTCCAGAACAAGGAAATATGAGAAGGAAACACGTCCAGGACAATGAAATATGACAGGGAAACCCGTAAAAACAATGATATATGAGAGTGAAACCCGTCCAGAACAAGGAAATATGAGAAGGAAACACGTCCAGGACAATGAAATGTGACAGGGAAACCAGTCCAGAACAATGAAATATGAGAAGGAAACCCGTCCAGAACAATGAAATATGACAGACAAACCCGCCCAGAACTGTGAAATATGAGAAGGAAACCCGTCCAGAACAATGAAATATGGCAGGGAAACCCGTCCAGAACAATGAAATATGAGAAGGAAACCCGTCCAGAACAATGAAATATGACAGGGAAACCCGTCCAGAACAATGAAATATGAGAAGAAAACCCGTCCAGAACAATGAAATATGAGAAGAAAACCCGTCCAGAACAACGAAATGTGAGAAGAAAACCCGTACAGAACAATGAAATATGAGAAAGAAAGCCGTCAAGAACAACGAAATATGAGAAGGAAACCCTTTCAGAACAATGAAATATGACAGGAAAATAAATCCTGAACAATGAAATAAGACAGGGAAACGCGTCCAGAACAATGAAATATGAGAGGGAAACGCGCCCAGAACTGTGAAATATGAGAAGGAAACCCGTCCAGAATAATAAAATATGAGAGGGAAACCCGTCAAAAACAATGAAATATGAGAAGGAAACCCGTCCAGAACAATGAAATATGAGAAGGAAACCCGTCCAGAACAATGAAATATGACAGGGAAACCCGTCAAGAACAATGAAATATGAGAAGGAAACCCGTCCAGAACAATGAAATATGAGATGGAAACCCGTCAGGAACAATGAAATATGACAATGAAACCTGTCAAAAACTAAGAAATATGAGAAGAAAACCCTCCCTGAACAACGAAATATGAGAGGGAAACCCGATCAGAACAATGAAATATGACAGGGAAACCCGTCAAGAACAATGAAATATGAGAAAGAAACCCGTCCAGAACATTGAAATATGACAGGGAAACCCCTCCAGAGCAACGAAATATGAGAAGGAAACCCGTCCAGAACAATGAAATATGACAGGGAAACCCGTCAAAAACAAAGAAATATGAGAAGGAAACCCTTCAAAAACAATGAAATATGAGATGGAAGCCCGTCAGGAACAATGAAATATGACAGGGAAACCCGTTCAGAACAATGAAATATGACAAAGAAACACGTCCAGGACAATGAAATATGACAGGGAAACCTGTCCAGAACAATGAAACATGAAATGGAAACCCGTCCAGAACAATGAAATATGACAGGGAAACCCGTCCAGAATATTGAAATATGAGAAGGAAACCTGTCCAGAAAAATGAAATAGGACAGGGAAACCCGTCCAGAACAATGAAATATGTGAAGGAAACCAGTGTAGAAGAATGAAATGTGAGAAGGAAGCCCTTCCAGAATAATGAAATATGGCAGGGAAACCCGTCCACAGCAATGAAATATGAGAATGAAACCTGTCCAGAACAATGAAATATGATAGGGAAACGCGTACAGAACAATGAAATATGACAGGGAAACCCGTCCAGAACTATGAAATATTACAGGAAACCCGTCCAGAACAATGAAAAATGACAGGAAAAACCGATCAGAACAATGAAATATGACAGGGAAACCCGTCCAGAACAATGAAATATGACAGGGAAACCCGACCAAAACAGTGAAATATGAGAAGGAAAACCGTCCAAAACAATGAAATATGACAAAGAAACCTGTCAAGAAAAATGAAATATGACAGGGAAACCCGTCCAGAACAATGAAATATGAGAAGGAAACCCGTCAAGAACAATGAAAAATGAGAAAGAAACCCGTCCACAACAATGAAATATGACAGGGAAACCCGTTCACAACAATGAAATATAACAGGGAAACCCCTCCAGAACAATGAAATAGGGCAGGGAAACCTGTCCAGAACAATGAATTATGAGAAGGAAACACGTAAGCAACAGTGAAATATGACAATGAAACCCGCCAGAACAATGCAAAACGAGGAGAAAGCCCGTCCAGAACAATGAAATATGACAGGGAAACCCGTCAAGAACAATGAAACATGAGATGGAAACCCGTGAGGAACAATGAAATATGACAAGGAAACCCGTCCAGAACAATGAAATATGACAGGGAAACCCGACAGCAACAACGCAACATGACAGGGAATCCTGTCCAAAACAATAAAATATGAGAAGGAAACCCGTCCAGAACAATGAAATATGAGAGGGAAAAACGTCAAGAACAACGAAATATGAGAAAGAAACCCGTCCAGAACAATGAAATATGACAGGGAAACCCGTTCAGAACAATGAAATATGACAGGGAAACCCGACCAAAACAGTAAAATATGATAAGGAAACTCGTCAGCAACAACGAAACATGACAGGGAAACCCGTCCAATCCAATAAAATATATGAAGGAAACCCGTCCAGAAAAATGAAATATGAGAAGGAAACCCGTCAACAACAATGAAATATGAGAAAGAAACCCGTCCAGAACAATGAAATATGAAAAGGAAACCCGTCCAGAACAATGAAATTTGAGAAAGAAACCCGTCCAGAACAATGAAATATGAAAAGGAAACGTGTCCATAACAATGAAATATGAGAAGGAAACCTGTCCAGAACAATGAAATATGAAAGGGAAACCCGTCCAGAACAATGAAATATTAGAAGGAAACTTGTCCAGAACAATGAAATATGGCACGGAATCCCGTCCAGAAAAATGAAATATGAGAAGGAAACCCTTCCAGAACAATGAAATATGACATGGAATCCCGTCCAGAAAAATGAAATATGAGAAGAAAACCCGTCCAGTACAATGAAATATGAGAAGGAAACCCGTCCAGTACAATGAAATATGACAGGTAAACCCGTGTATAACAATGAAATATGACAGGGAAACCCGTCCAGAACAAGGAAATATGAGAAGGAAACCCGTTAAGAACAATGAAATATGACAGGGAAAACCGTCCAGAACAACGAAATATGATAGGCATACGCGGACAGAACAATGAAATATGAAAGGGATGCCCGACCAGAGCAATGAAATATGAGAGAGAAACCCGTCGAGAACTGTGAAATATGAGAAGGAAATCCGTCCAGAACAATAAAATATGACAGGGAAACATGTCCAGATCAACGAAATATGAGAAGGAAACCAGTCCAGAACATTGAAATATGACAGGGAAACCCGTACAGAACAATGAAATATGACAGGGAAACCCGTCCAGAACAATGAAATATGAGATGGAAACCCGTCAGGAACAATGAAATATACAGGAAACCCGTTCAAACCAACGAAATATGAGAAGGTAACTCGTACAGAACAATCAAATATGACAGGGAAACCCGTCCAAAACAATGAAATATGAGAAGGAAACCCGTCAGCAGCAATGAAATATGACAGGGAAACCCGTCCAGAACAATGAAATTTGAGAAAGTAACCCGTCCAGAACAATGAAATATGAGATGGAAACCTGTCCAGTACAATGAATTATGAGAAGGAAACCCGTCCAGAACAATGATACATGAGAAGGAAACCCGTAAAGAACAACGAAATATGACAGGGAAACCAGTCGAGAACAACGAAATATGAGAAAGAAACCCGTCCAGAACAAAGAAATATGACATTGAAACCCGTCCAGAACAATGAAATATGAGATGGAAACCCGTCAGGAACAATGATACATGACAGCGAAACCCGTCCAGAACAATGAAATATGAAAAGGAAACGTGTCCATAACAATGAAATATGACAGAGAAACAAGTCCAGAGCAATGAAATATGAGAAGGAAACCTGTCCAGAACAATGAAATATGACAGGGAAACCCGTCCAGAACAATGAAATATGAGAAGGAAACCCGTCCAGAACAATGAAATATGTCATGGATTCCCGTCCAGAACAATGAAATATGAGAAGGAAACCCGTCCAGTACAATGAAATATGACAGGTAAACCCCTGTATAACAATGAAATATGACAGGGAAACCCGTCCAGAACAAGGAAATATGAGAAGGAAACCCGTTAAGAACAATGAAATATGACAGGGAAAACCGTCCAGAACAACGAAATATGAGAAGGAAAACCCGAACAGAACAATGAAATATGACAGACAAACCCGCCCAGAACTGTGAAATATGAGAAGGAAACCCGTCCAGAATAATAAAATATGACAGGGAAACCCCTCCAGAACAACGAAATATGAGAAGGAAACCCGTCCAGAACAATGAAATATGACAGGGAAACCCGTCCAGAACAATGAAATATGAGATGGATTCCCGTCCAGAACAATGAAATATGATATGGAAGCCGGTCCAGAGCAATGAAATATGAGAAGGAAACCCGTCCAGAACAATGAAATATGAGAAGAAAACCCGTACAGTACAATGAAATATGAGAAGGAAACCCGTCCAGTACAATGAAATATGAGAAGGAAAACCCGAACAGAACAATGAAATATGACAGGGAAAACCGTCCAGAACAACGAAATATGAGAAGGAAAACCCGAACAGAACAATGAAATATGACAGACAAACCCGCCCAGAACTGTGAAATATGAGAAGGAAACCCGTCCAGAGTAATAAAATGTGGCAGGGAAACCCGTCAAGAACAATGAAATATGAGAAGGAAACCCGTCCAGAGCAACGAAATATGAGAAGGAAACCCGTCCAGAGTAATAAAATGTGGCAGGGAAACCCGTCAAGAACAATGAAATATGAGATGGAAACCCGTCAGGAACAATGAAATATGACAATGAAACCTGTCAAAAACTAAGAAATATGAGAAGAAAACCCTCCCTGAACAACGAAATATGAGAGGGAAACCCGTTCAGAACAATGAAATATGACAGGGAAACCCGTCCAGAACAATGAAATATGAGAGGGAAACCCGTTCAGAACAATGAAATATGACAGGGAAACCCGTCCAGAACAATGAAATATGAGAGGGAAACCCGTCCAGAACAATGAAATATGACAGGGAAACCCGTCCAGAACAATGAAATATTAATATTAGATGGAAACCCGTCCAGAACAATGAAATATGACAGGGAAACCCGTCCAGAACAATGAAATATGAGCGGGAAACCCGTTCAGAACAGTGAAATATGAGATGGAAATCCGTCCAGAACAATGAAATATGACAGGGTAACGCGTCCAGAACAATGAAATATGACAGGGAAACCCGTCCAGAACAATGAAATATGACAGGGAAACCCGTCCAGAACAATGAAATATGACAGGGTAACGCGTCCAGAACAATGAAATATGACAGGGAAACCCGTCCAGAACAATGATATGTGAAAGGGAAACCCGTTCAGAACAATGAAATATGAGATGGAAACCGGTCCGGAACAATGAAATATGACAGGGAAACCCGTTCAGAACAACGAAATATGAGAAGGTAACCCGTCCAGAACAATCAAATATGACAGGGAAACCCGTCCAAAACAATGAAATATGAGAAGGAAACCCGTCAGCAGCAATGAAATATGAGAGGGAAACCCGTCAGGAACAATGAAATACGACAGGGTAACGCGTCCAGAACAATGAAATATGACAGGGAAACCCGTCCAGAACAATGATATGTGAAAGTGAAACCCGTTCAGAACAATGAAATATGAGATGGAAACCCGTCCAGAACAATGAAATATGAGAGGGAAACCCGTGAGGAACAATGAAATATGAGAGGCAAACCTGTCCAGAACAATGAAATATTATAGGGAATCCCGTTCGGAACATTGAAATATGAGATGGAAACTCGTCCTGAACAATGAAATATTACAGGGAAACCCGTCCAGAACAATGAAAAATGACAGGAAAAACCGATCAGAACAATGAATATGAGATGGAAACCGGTCCGGAACATTGAAATATGAGATGGAAACCCGTCCTGAACAATGAAATATTACAGGGAAACCCGTCCAGAACAATGATATGTGAAAGGGAAACCCGTTCAGAACAATGAAATTTGAGAAAGAAACCCTTCCAGAACAATGAAACATGAGATGGAAACCTGTCCAGAACAATGAATTATGAGAAGGAAACCCGTCCAAAAGAATGATATAAGAAGAAGGAAACCCGTAAAGAACAATGAAATATGACAGGGAAACCAGTCGAGAACAACGAAATATGATAAAGAAACCCGTCCAGAACAACGAAATATGACAGGGAAACCCGTCCAGAACAATGAAATATGAAAAGGAAACCTGTCCAGAACAATGAAATATGACATGGAATCCCGACTTCAAAAATGAAATATGAGAAGAAAACCCGTACAGTACAATGAAATATGAGAAGGAAACCCGTCCAGTAGGCGAAGAAAAAAATCAGAGAAGACTAGCTCCAGAAGAGAAACAAGAACAGGAAAGGATAGCTAGAGAAGACAGAGTTCAGGCAAGAGAGGTAGCCTTCAAAATGAAGGAATTGAAGAACAAGCTATGCAGAGGGAATCAGAACAGTTAAGATTGGAGTTAGAAGCCAAGAAGATAGGACTAAGCTGAAAATAGCAGTACTAGTACCCTACCCACAAATCAAATTTTTGAATGCCTCAAATACCATCTTTCACAGAACAGTATGACATCTAGGCATATTTTACCAGATTTGAGAAGACTGCCACTCTATGTATCTGGCCATCACATTCATGGGCTGGCTTGGCCTACTTCTGTTGGTATCAGCTTTGAATGTATATTCTACTTTACCTTCTGAGGTAATAACAAATTATAGTCTACTGAAGAAAGCCATAATTTACGCTTTCAAGAAAACTACTCATCATTACAGGTCAGAGTTTCGTCATGATAGAATAACTCCAAACCAAAATTACATGAAGTATATAGTAAGTCTTTTCAGACTGTTTGATTCTTGGATTGATAGCGCTGAAGTCGACCGCGACTTCGACTCATTACGACACCTGATGGAAAGGGATCAAGTCCTTTCGTCTGTAACCTTTCATTTACAAATATTTACAAAAGAACAAAATGTTCACACATCTTCGGAAATGGCACAAGCCCTCAGATATATATGTGTGTGTGAGCATAATAACTACCCCAAGGACCGTAGCAGATATAAATCTGTTGTGCCTAAGCAAACTGAGGGGCCCTAAACCTTTGTGCCTAAGAATTCCACGGACTTCACGATGATATCTTTCATCTGTAATGAATTTGGACATAAACGTCCAGAATGTCCCAAGAGGAAGCGTGAGAATATCGGGAAGTGTTTCACTGAAGCTAATATTAACGCAGCTTTTAGTGAAGGTACTCTTAATGGAATGAATGTTTCGCCAATTCTTAGAGATACTGGATGTTCCTGTATTGTTATCTCTAGTAAGCTTTTCCCTAACTTAGATTCTTCACGGTATAAAATTATTAAATTAAATTAAATTATGTTAGCTTTCCTCACAAATTGGAAGAACTATGAGAGTTTCTATGGTAATAATGCCGATTTACTCAGTCCCATTTGCTAGGGTTGCAGTGGATAGAGTTGGTCGTATCACTTCTGGTTCATCAGGAGGTCATAAATACATCTTGACTATGACTGGCTATGCGTCTAGCTTCCCAGAAGCGGTACGTCAGTAGAAGTTGCAGAAAAGTGACTATCTATTTTTTCACGGGTAGGTATACCCAGGGAAATTCTTTCTGATCAAGGAACACAATTTACTTCTGAATTAATGTATCAAGTTTATCAACTTGTGGGTGTTAAACCTCCGTTACATCCAAATTGTAACGGAAGAGTGGAATGACAATATGCTATCCTAAAGTCAGTATTAAAGAAACTTTGTTTCCTTAAGCCAACTGACTGGTAAAGTTATCTACCATGTGCTCTTTGTAATGCGTCAGATTCCAAGTGATTCACTTGGATATTCCCCTTTCGAATTGCTTTATGGGAGACAAGCTCGTGAACCTCTATTTATCTTGAATGAACTGTGGTCCAAAGATATTAAACCTGAAGTTCAAAGCACTTATCAGTTCTTTTTAGATCTGAGAGAAAGATTAGAAGAAACCGCTGATTTAGTTGTCAAGAACTTGAATATTTCCATGGAAACATACAAGACCTATATTGACCAAAAGAGTCAAGCGTAAATTTAATATTGGTGATAAAGTTTTAGTTCTTTTACCAGATAAATCCAACAAATTGTTAATTTCCTGGAGCGGACCGAATAAAATAGTAAAGTTCTGTAATAAGGTAGATTATCTCTTGGATTTCAAGGGTAAAGAACGAATGTAACATGTCAATATTTTGGAACTGTTCCACCGTAGAGAAGTTATTCTTCGTTGAAACTCCTTCGATGAAGATATTTTGTCTAACAGTTTTGATTCTCGTGAATGTAAAGTTTGTATTATAGATCACTAGTCTCGCACAGAATCGAAGGAACTACTAGATATCTTAACTGTTGATTCTCCAACTAATAACTCAAACATCAACATCAAGAGTGAACTATCTACTAAACAAAAGTCTCAAGTAAATGCCTTCGTAAATACCTTTTCTGACATATTCACAGAGATCCCAGGACTTACCACTACCGTTGTACACAAGATTCAATTGTCAGCTCATGAACCAGTAAGACGGAAAATCTATCCTGTTGCGGTTCACTTAAGGAAAACATTTGATAACGAAGTTGACAAACTCTTAAAGTTAAATATCATTGAACCTTCTAAATCAGCTTTCTGTTCAGCAGTTGTCATGGTTAAGAAACCAGACAATTCTTACCGACTGGCTCAAGATTTTCGTTATTAAATGTTATCACTAAATGGGACGTTGAACCCATGTCAGTAATCGATCATGACTTGTATGAATTCCATGACTGTAAGTTTTTCTCTGAATTAGACATCTCACAAGCGTACCATCAAGTGTCATTACACCCAGACTTTAAACCATACACGGTTTTCCCTACTCATAAAGAACTAATGCAATATCGCACAGTGCCTTACGGCTTGGTCACCGCGTGTGCCACGTATATCCGGCTTATGAGAATATTCCTTTCTGACCTCAAGAATGTTTCAGTGTATTTCGATAATATTTACACCATGATTTATGTCTGGGAGGATCATCTTACTACACTGTCGCTGGTTTTAAAAAGACTAAGAGCTCATTGCCTTACAATCAAACCACAGAAGTGTTTTCTTGGCTATTTCAAAGTACAATACCTCGGGTTTATTATTTCTGACAGTAATTTATCACCTCTTCCTAACAAGACGAAAGCAGTTCTAGAAAGCTCCTTTCTAACTACAAAACAAAATTGCTAAGAAGTTTCCTTGGGTCAGTAAATTTCAAAAGAGAACTTTTGCACATAAGTTAAAAGGTCTGACTTCCATTCTCACAGACTATTTAAAAAGTATGTAAAGGAACCTCTTGTTTGTTCTGAAGAGGCTGTAGAAAGCTTCGAACGAAGTAAAGAATACTTTCCAATCCTACTGTTCTAAAATTACCAGTTATTAATAAAGTCTTTTGTCTCCAAACGGATGCCTTCCATTCAGGACTCGGGGCTGTTCCACTACAGTATTATGATGAGATTCACTTCCCTATATCTTCCACCAGTAAGAAGCTTCTGCGAGGGAAGAAAACTACTCCACTGTGGAGAAGGAATGTTATGCATTGGTATGGGGTGTAAGTGGGTTCAACTACTACTTATATGGAAAACCCTTTGTGCTTGAAACAGATCACAAGCCACTGATGTACCTGGAAAACTTCAAAGGTTCAAGTAGCCGACTCTTAAGATGGGCTATCCAGTCTTATAAGTTTAAAGTTGTTCATATATATATATATATATATATATATATATATATATATATATATATATATATATATATATAGATATATATATATATATATATGACTCGGAAAACCACTTCTCAGATTGGCTGAGCCGAGGGTGTACACAGTACTTTTCCCTCTGTAACTTAACATACTGCTTCCGACTATAAGTTTAGGAAAGGGTATATTTTGAGAAGAAAACCCTTAAAAAAGTGGGAGTTATGGTTGTTCAGACACCCAGGAACCACTAGCGTGTTACCGCCCACTCTTCCATCTAGTGGGCAGAGGCTAAACTTCAGTTCCTAGCGTCTGAGTTGCTTTAATTTCTATTCCTGGTAGTATTAACCTTACCTGGTGTGGGTTGAAGTTTGAAGAATAACTTCACCTTCACTCTTCTCATGATCAGGTACAGTGATCTACCAGGAGTATTTCTGTTCATTCATACTAATTTACCTGGTTACAAGTAATGACATTGAAGTTACCAGCCTTTGTCTTTCTTCAATGTTATACTTATTTAACACTTATATAACCAGTGTTTTCTTTATTATCAGCTCCGCTGCTGACCTGGTTAACCAGGGTAGACGCTAGTTAATTGGAGCAAGATCCCTGTCTACAGGATGTAGTGGGACATTACGACTCCTCACCTCTAAAATCTGGATTATGGTGCTACAACCAAGTAGTGACAGGATTTTCAGAACATGGGACGAACACCGCCACCCAGGATAACCAACACCATTTCTTCTAAAACATCATCAGAAGACCATCCTGGGCATAAGATACTACTGTCCCAATATCCTACTGAGGCCACAACGGCCAATATTTATTTTATTTATTTTTAATGAAAATCCTTAGAAAACATCATAATTATTATCCATCAAGTTATTCATTTGTTTTTTTCCATTCTTTTGTTCAGTAGGAAGGCGTTCCCCTGACACTGGTAGCACAGAAGACCAGTACAGAAACACAGAAGAACGAATGCAGTACAGTAACACAGAAGAATGAGTACAGTAACAGAGATGACCAGTACAGAAAATTAAAACAAAAGAACGGTAGAGTACAGTACAGAAATACAGTACAGTAGCAAAGAAAAAATGTACAGAAATACAGTACAGTAGCAAAGAAAAAATGTACAGCAACAGAGATGAACAATAAGATTTATGCATTACGGAGATATCTTTCTGGGATCACGCATGATTATAATTACATCAGCCTTACATTCACTGCCTCTGCTGCTGCCTCTACATTAAACTGAAGAAGCCTACTGTGTAGGCGAAACGTTTTTGATTGAAGACACCTAACTGTTGGGTCTCACTCCAGCAACACACCAGGTTTTGTCCCGGCTCGGGCCTTTTCCAGATGACCTACCATTATGTTAGAGTACCAGACATGTGTACCCAGGAGACCTGCCATCTACACCTCGCTCAACGACTCTCCAACATATATTACTGCCATTTCTAGTTGTTGCAATGTTATCTCTGTTGTGTTAATCAAAAATATGAACAATATTTTTATTGTTATTTTTATTAATGTTAACTCCGGTGAATGAACAAAATAAGAACACTACCGTGGCTCCTATGAGAGTGGCTGGAGTGGAAATAATACCACCCTGGTAGACGCTTTTGAATCCAAATTAGCAAATCTTTAATTATAATAACATTAATAATTTGCGACCACTGTCAGCCTCAGAGTTATCTCTGAGTTACCAGACCTTGCCACGTGGAGGCCAGTGGTTCGTCTTTAAGGTCCCCCCCCCTCCCTCGCCTTCCCCAGGTTCATGTGTCCAGGAATCCATCCGTGGGCCCCCGGATGTCTACCTTTTCTCACTTCCCTAAGGTCAGCCTCGCCTCTTTCTCTCTGCCTTCCAGCCTCAGCCTTCCCTAGGGTTATGTATCCAGGAATTCATCCGTCCGCCGCCGGATGTTTCCCCTTTCTCACTTCCCCAAGGTCAGCCTCACCAACCTGTATTCTTGCCTACCCCAGGTTCATGTATCCAGGAAACCATCCGTTCGCTCCCGGATGTCTCCCCTTCCCCACTTCCCCAAGGTCAGCATCAACTGCATGTATTCATGCTTTTCCCAAGTTCATGTATCCAGGAATCCATCCGTTCGCTCCCGGATGCCTCCCCTTCCCCACTTACCCAAGGTCAGCCTCAACAACAACCTTCCCCAAGTTTATGTATCCAGGAATCCATCCGTTCGCTCCCGGATGTCTTCCCTTCCCCACTTACCTAAGGTCAGCGAGTTAGGTCAGTGCCTTCCCCAGATCAGTGTCTCCAGGAGTCCACTTGGCGTCACCTCAGGTGGAATCCCTTCCCCACTTCCCCAAAGTCAGCGGTATTCTTGCTTTACCCAGGTTCATGTATCCAGGAATCGATCCGTCTACCGCCGGATGTCTTCCCTTCCCCACTTCCCCAAGGTCAGCCTCAACGGCACGTATTCATGCTGTCCCCAGGTTCATGTATCCAGGAATCCATCCGTTCGCTCCCAGATGTCTCCCCTTCCCCACTTACCCAAGGTTAGCCTCAACAACAACCTTCCCCAAGTTTATGTATCCAGGAATCCATCCGCTCGCTCCCGGATGTCTTCCCTTCCCCACTTACCTAAGGTCAGCGAGTTAGGTCAGTGCCTTCCCCAGATCAGTGTCTCCAGGAGTCCACTTAGCGTCACCTCAGGTGGAATCCCTTCCCCACTTCCCCAAAGTCAGCGGTATTCTTGCTTTACCCAGGTTCATGTATCCAGGAATCGATCCGTCTACCGCCGGATGTCTCCCCTTCCCCACATCCCCAAGGTCAGCCTCAACTGCACGTATTCATGCTTTCCCCAGGTTCATGTATCCAGGAATCCATCCGCTCGCTCCCAGATGTCTCCCCTTCCCCACTTACCCAAGGTTAGCCTCAACAACAACCTTCCCCAAGTTTATGTATCCAGGAATCCATCCGCTCGCTCCCGGATGTCTTCCCTTCCCCACTTACCTAAGGTCAGCGAGTTAGGTCAGTGCCTTCCCCAGATCAGTGTCTCCAGGAGTCCACTTGGCGTCACCTCAGGTGGAATCCCTTCCCCACTTCCCCAAAGTCAGCGGTATTCTTGCTTTACCCAGGATCATGTATCCAGGAATCGATCCGTCTACCGCCGGATGTCTTCCCTTCACCACTTACCCAAGGTCAGCCTCAACTGCACGTATTCATGCTTTCCCAGGTTTATGTATCCAGGAATCCATCCGTTCGCTCCCGGATGTCTCCCCTTCCCCACTTACCTAAGGTCAGCCTCAACTACAACCTTCCCCAAGCTCATGTATCCAGGAATCCATCCGTTCGCTCCCGGATGTTTCCCCTTCCCCACTTACCTAAGGTCGGCGGTGCCTTCCCCGGATCAGTGTCTCCAGGAATCCACTTGTGTCACTGAGTGGACTCCCTTCCCCACTTCCCCAAAGTCAGCGGTTACCATCCTCAGTGACCTTGCTGAATGGAAACTTGGTCTTGTCTAGCTGGTCTGCGGTAGTGACTGTCCAGGTGGGTGGAATTACTGGAGGGGACACACAGTAAACTGTGTCCAGTAATTACACCCACCAAGACAGCCTGGAACCGTAGACCAGCTGGACGAGACGAAGCTCGTACACAGCTCGGCCACCTCGGGGGCTAATTAATTACAATTTTGGAATTCCTCTTATGTTACACTATGAATTTATACTGAGAACAAGTTTTTTTTAACTTATTTAGCAATTTAAATGTGTTTGTGAGCAACATTCTTTGTGAAATATGTAAATATATAAAGATGAACACGTTTGAGACACTAGTGGAGGACTGTGTGTCGTGTGTAACATGTTATTATGTATAAATGAATATAATATCTACGTGTTATTTTATATTGGTGTCAAATGTACCTGTTCTTGTGTGTTCACGAATGTCATGTGTACATGTTATTATGTATGAAAAAGTATCAAATTCAAATCTCTAAATTTCCTCTATGAAAACTATAATAAATATATAATAATAGCTATTTCTGGTGTTTCGTAAATGAATTTGAAGGTCGGATATATACATACATGCGCGCACACATATATATGTGTGTGTGTATATATACAGAGTTTTACATAATGTGTTAATAAAGCTGTGTTTAGAGTGACACCTGGTCTACATGATGGCTTACTCTGTATATACTGTCTTCTGAGCAAAGTACAATGACATCACACGTCTTTAAGACCACAGGTGACATCACACGTCTTTAAGACCACAGGTGACATCACACGTCTTTAAGACCACAGGTGACATCACACGTCTTTAAGACCACAGGTGACATCACACGTCTTTAAGACCACAGGTGACATCACACGTCTTTAAGACCACAGGTGACATCACACGTCTTTAAGACCACAGGTGACATCACACGTCTTTAAGACCACAGGTGACATCACAGGTCTTTAAGACCACAGGTGACATCACACGTCTTTAAGACCACAGGTGACATCACACGTCTTTAAGACCACAGGTGACATCACACAACATTATCTAACACCAAGTTTTTTGTGTAAGTCTTTACCGTCTTTCTTGCATATTATAACTTAATTCAACACTATTGCTCTCAAAACATTTGCTAAGATTAAATACATTTTTAACTCTAGTATATTTTTATCAAACCTATAAATCCACCTAAGTGTTGCTTCCCTTTATATAAGTGTTTTTCACTTGGGTATTTCATTGTTTACACTTGATGCATATATTAATTTCCCTTTCAGAATTCACACTCTTCTTTGGTACGCATATTTTGTCTTTTCCATCATTTCATCCATCATATTTCTGACACACACTTTATGGTCAACAGTCTTATTCCATTATAATTATTACATTCTTTAAAGTTTTCCCTTTTCTTTTATAAACATTATGAACAAAATCATTAAGTATTCCAGGACTTTATTACTTTATTATTAAATTTCCCAGTTTTAATCTTCTTATTGACTCATTTCTTTTATTTTGACTGACTAACTGTTGACAGCAGAGTCAGCCAGGCTGACAGCAGAGTCAGCCAGGCTGACAGCAGAGTCAGCCAGGCTGACAGCAGAGTCAGCCAGGCTGACAGCTGTACCACGGAACTGTGCTCTTCTTTATTGTGAATTATTATGTAGTTCATATAAGTTTTCTTCTGATGTTTACTTTTCACTTTCATCTACACATAAACATCACTACAAACACACTACTACGTACACATATATATACATGTGTACACATACACATTGTGAATTATTATGTAGTTCATACTACAAATGTTTACTTTTCACTTTCATCTACACATAAACATCACTACAAACACACTACTACGTACACATATATATACATGTGTACACGTTCTCATAAGCATATCTACACTCTCCCACACCACTGTTTAAGTTAATGAATTCTATATGAATAGTGTAAGAAAATTAAGAAAATTCTTGATCATGTTATTTAAATTTTCTTAAGAAACTGGAATGAGGGTTACAATATTTTGATGAAATATTTTGGAAAAGGATATAAATATGTGAAGAAGTGATTAACTTCAGAGACTTGGAGTTAAAACAGAGATATTCTTATAAATTATCTTAATAAACATTTAGTTTAATTAGAATTAATTATTAAATAATTCTCTCAGTTTTCTCATACTCTCTTCTCTCACCTCTTCAATAATGACATAAGAAACATTCACCACAACAGATGGATAAAAAAAAAAAACTCGGTGATGAAAATAAAAACTATCAACCTGGATGATTCGATCTACTGATAATAAGAATTTTGGTGATGGCTGCCACAACCTGGCCAGTACGACTGTGTGTTGCCACAACCTGGCCAGTACGACTGTGTGTTGCCACAACCTGGCCAGTACGACTGTGTGTTAATGTCTCACAGACTGTAATGTACTGTGATGTATGAATGCTAACATATATTACACACTGAATGTTGTGGTGCACTGCTGCAGAGATATATGACACACTGAATGTTGTGGTGTACTATGTTGCAGAGATATATGACACACTGAATGTTGTGGTGCACTATGTTGCAGAGATATATGGCATATAGCTGGAAAGTAATGAAAAAGACAACACTGTAGAAGGGAACTATTGAATGAAGGAGTTTGTTTCACAGTTGAAAGTTCCTCTCTGCTGTTATGTGTTTTTTCACCACCGTCTTTGTGTTGTGTATTAAGTCTGTCTGATACACCAGAGTTAATAACACTGTATGTAAGCTTTCTGGTAAATACCTGATAGAAAACTTATGACAGGATTCTTTTCTTAGGATTCTGTTGGTAGGAATCAAGTTTATAAGACTGGACGCTATTATGAGATTACTACTGGAAGGACTGTTACCAGAAGACTTTTAGTAGAAGACCTCCGGTAGGTTTCTGTTGGAAATAGTTTTGGCAAGACTCTATTGGTGAAAGACTTTAGGTATCGATTCGTTTGTAACGTATAAGATGAATAAAACCAGACTCACGAAATCGTAATGACACGATTGCAAACAAACCGAACCACGGGCGGGATTTGAACCCGCGGTCAGAGAGTCTCAAATCCCGCCCGTGGTATGGTTTGGTTAAGATGAATCAAGTCAGATGGATTTACAGTGACATATAAAACAGTGTATTAACACACAAAACATGAAAGTAACTCATAAAACAGTATCATAACAATAAAAAAGTATAGTGACACAAATCATTAGAGAAACACACAAAAAAGTAAACTGAGACATAAAACAGTGTAGTGACAAATAAATTAGTACAATAACACATAAAAAAGCTTAATAACAAACAAACCATCATAATTACACACAAAAATATATGTAATATAAAACAGTACAATAACACAGAAGAACAGTACAATTCAAAAGAATTAAAAATAATAAAGTAACATACAAAGTAGGTAGGAGGTTGGTAGACAGCAACCACCCAGGGTGGTACTACCGTCCTGTCGTAGTAGGTTGGTAGACAGCAACCACCCAGGGTGGTACTACCGTCCTGTGGTAGTAGGTTGGTAGACAGCAACCACCCAGGGAAGTACTACCGTCCTGTGGTAGTAGGTTGGTAGACAACAACCACCCAGGGTGGTACTACCGTCCTGTGGTAGTAGGTTGGTAGACAGCAACCACCCAGGGAAGTACTACCGTCCTGTGGTAGTAGGTTGGTAGACAGCAACCACCCAGGGAAGTACTACCGTCCTGTGGTAGTAGGTTGGTAGACAGCAACCACCCAGGGAAGTACTACCGTCCTGTGGTAGTAGGTTGGTAGACAGCAACCACCCAGGGAAGTACTACCGTCCTGCCAGATGACTGTGAAACAGAAACCTCTAACTGTTTTGCATGATGGTAGGATTGCTGGTTTCTTTTTCTGTCTCATAAACACGCTAGATAACAGGGATATCTTGCTACTCCTACTTACACTTTGGTCACACTTCACAGACACGCACATGCATATATATATATACATACATCTAGGTTTTTCTCCTTTTTCTAAATAGCTCTTGTTCTTCTTTATTTCTTCTATTGTCCATGGGGAAGTGGAAAAAATCTTTCCTCCGTAGGCCATGCGTGTCGTATGAGGCGACTAAAATGCCGGGAGCAATGGGCTAGTAACCCCTTCTCCTGTAGACATTTACTAAAAAAGAGAAGAAGGAAAACTTTATAAAACTGGGATGCTTGAATGTGTGTGGATGTAGTGCGGATGACAAGAAACAGATGATTGCTGATGTTATGAATGAAAAGAAGTTGGATGTCCTGGCCCTAAACGAAACAAAGCTGAAGGGGGTAGGGGAGTTTCGGTGGGGGGAAATAAATGGGATTAAATCTGGAGTATCTGAGAGAGTTAGAGCAAAGGAAGGGGTAGCAGTAATGTTGAAGGATCAGTTATGGAAGGAGAAAAGAGAATATGAATTTGTAAATTCAAGAATTATGTGGATTAAAGTAAAGGTTGGATGCGAAAAGTGGGTCATAATAAGCGTGTATGCACCTGGAGAAGAGAGGAATGTAGAGGAGAGAGAGAGATTTTGGGAGATGTTAAGTGAATGTATAGGAGCCTTTGAACCAAGTGAGAGTAATTGTGGTAGGGGACCTGAATGCTAAAGTAGGAGAAACTTTTAGAGAGGGTGTGGTAGGTAAGTTTGGGGTGCCAGGTGTAAATGATAATGGGAGCCCTTTGATTGAACTTTGTATAGAAAGGGGTTTAGTTATAGGTAATACATATTTTAAGAAAAAGAGGATAAATAAGTATACAAGATATGATGTAGGGCGAAATGACAGTAGTTTGTTGGATTATG
>NW_027195336.1:0-65000 GCF_038502225.1 Cherax quadricarinatus | reverse complement strand
CCACGTATGATGCTGGAACACAAGACCTGGCGTCAGTTTCCACGTACGATGCTGGAACACAAGACCTGGCGTCAGTTTCCACGTATGATGCTGGAACACAAGACCTGGCGTCAGTTTCCACGTACGATGCTGGAACACAAGACCTGGCGTCAGTTTCCACGTACGATGCTGGAACACAAGACCTGGCGTCATTTTCCACGTAGGATGCTGGAACACAAGACTTGGTGTAAGTTTCCACGTAGGATGCTGGAACACAAGACCTGGCGTCAGTTTCCACGTATGAGGCTGAAACACAAGACCTGGCGTCAGTTTCCACGTATGATGCTGGAACACAAGACCTGGCATCAGTTTCCACGTATGATGCTGGAATACAAGACCTGGCGTCAGTTTCCACGTACGATGCTGGAACACAAGACCTGGCGTCAGTTTCCACGTACGATGCTGGAACACAAGACCTGGCTTCAGTTTCCACGTAGGATGCTGGAACACAAGACCTGGCGTCAGTTTCCACGTACGATTCTGGAACACAATACCTGGCGTCAGTTTCCACGTATGATGCTGGAACACAAGACCTGGCGTCAGTTTCCACGTACGATGCTGGAACACAAGACCTGGCGTCAGTTTCCACGTACGATGCTGGAACACAAGACCTGGCGTCAGTTTCCACGTAGAATGTTGCAACACAAGACCTGGCGTCAGTTTCCACGTAGGATGTTGGAACACAAGACCTGGCGTCATTTTTCCACGAAGGATGCTGGAACACAAGACCTGACGTCAGTTTCCACTTAAGATGCTGGAACACAAGACCTGACGTCAGTTTCCACGTAGGATGCTGGAACACAAGACCTGGCGTCAGTTTCCACGTAAGATGCTGGAAAACAAGACCTGACGTCAGTTTCCACGTAGGATGCTGGAACACAAGACCTGGCGTCAGTTTCCACGTAGGATGCTGGAACACAAGACCTGGCGTCATTTTCCACGAAGGATGCTGGAACACAAGACCTGGCGTCAATTTCTACGTAGGATGCTGGAACACAAGACCTGGCGTCAGTTTCCACGTAGGATGCTGGAACACAAGACCTGGCGTCAGTTTCCACGTAGGATGCAGGAACACAAGACCTGGCGTCAGTTTCCACGTAGGATGCTCGACTGAAGAAGCCTACTGTGTAGGCGAAACGTTTCGAAATAAAGATACCTAACTGTTGCATATGTGTCTTACCTAACATTCCACGTAGGATGCTGGAACACAAGACCTGGCGTCAGTTTCCACGAAGGATGCTGGAACACAAGACCTGGCGTCAGTTTCCACGTAGGATGCTGGAACACAAGACCTGACGTCAGTTTCCACGTAGGATGCTGGAACACAAGACCTGGCGTCAGTTTCCACGTAGGATGCTGGAACACAAGACCTGGCGTCAGTTTCCACGAAGGATGCTGGAACACAAGACCTGGCGTCAGTTTCCACGTACGATGCTGGAACACAAGACCTGGCGTCAGTTTCCACGTATGATGCTGGAACACAAGACCTGGCGTCAGTTTCCACGTAGGATGCTGGAACACAAGACCTGGCGTCAGTTTCCACGTAGGATGCTGGAACACAAGACCTGGCGTCAGTTTCCACGTAGGATGCTGGAACACAAGACCTGACGTCAGTTTCCACGTAGGATGCTGGAACACAAGACCTGGCGTCAGTTTCCACGTAGGATGCTGGAACACAAGACCTGGCGTCAGTTTCCACGTAGTATGCTGGAACACAAGACCTGGCGTCAGTTTCCACGTAGGATGCTGGAACACAAGACCTGACCTGGGAACACAAGACCTGGCGTCAGTCAGTTTCAGTTTCCACGTAGGATGCTGGAACACGTAGTTTCCACGTAGGATGCTGGATGCGGAACACAAGACCTGGCGTCAGTTTCCACGTAGGATGCTGGAACACAAGACCTGGCGTGTTTCCACGTAATGCTGGAACAAAGACCTGGCGTCAGTTTCCACGTAACACAAGACCTGGCGTCATTTCCACGTAGGATGCTGGAACACAAGACCTGGTCAACACACAAGACCTGGCGTCAGTTTCCACGTAGGATGCTGGAACACAAGACCTGGCGTCAGTTTCCACGTAGGATGCAGTTTCCACGTAGGATGCTGGAACACAAGACCTGGCGTCAGTTTCCACGTAGTATGCTGGAACACAAGACCTGGCGTCAGTTTCCACGTAGGATGCTGGAACACAAGACCTGGCGTCAGTTTCCACGTAGGATGCTGGAACACAAGACCTGGCGTCAGTTTCCACGTAGGATGCTGGAACACAAGACCTGGCGTCAGTTTCCACGTAGGATGCTGGAACACAAGACCTGACGTCAGTTTCCACGTAGGATGCTGGAACACAAGACCTGGCGTCAGTTTCCACGTAGGATGCTGGAACACAAGACCTGGCGTCAGTTTCCACGTAGGATGCTGGAACACAAGACCTGGCGTCAGTTTCCACGTAGGATGCTGGAACACAAGACCTGGCGTCAGTTTCCACGTAGGATGCTGGAACACAAGACCTGGCGTCAGTTTCCACGTAGGATGCTGGAACACAAGACCTGGCGTCAGTTTCCACGTAGGATGCTGGAACACAAGACCTGGCGTCAGTTTCCACGTAGGATGCTGGAACACAAGACCTGGCGTCAGTTTCCACGTAGGATGCTGGAACACAAGACCTGGCGTCAGTTTCCACGTAGGATGCTGGAACACAAGACCTGGCGTCAGTTTCCACGTAGGATGCTGGAACACAAGACCTGGCGTCAGTTTCCAGGTAGGATGCTGGAACACAAGACCTGGCGTCAGTTTCCACGTAGGATGCTGGAACACAAGACCTGGCGTCAGTTTCCACGTAGGATGCTGGAACACAAGACCTGGCGTCAGTTTCCAGGTAGGATGCTGGAACACAAGACCTGGCGTCAGTTTCCACGTAGGATGCTGGAACACAAGACCTGGCGTCAGTTTCCACGTAGGATGCTGGAACACAAGACCTGGCGTCAGTTTCCACGTAGGATGCTGGAACACAAGACCTGGCGTCAGTTTCCACGTAGGATGCTGGAACACAAGACCTGGCGTCAGTTTCCACGTAGGATGCTGGAACACAAGACCTGGCGTCAGTTTCCACGTAGGATGCTGGAACACAAGACCTGGCGTCAGTTTCCACGTAGGATGCTGGAACACAAGACCTGGCGTCAGTTTCCACGTAGGATGCTGGAACACAAGACCTGGCGTCAGTTTCCACGTAGGATGCTGGAACACAAGACCTGGCGTCAGTTTCCACGTAGGATGCTGGAACACAAGACCTGGCGTCAGTTTCCACGTAGGATGCTGGAACACAAGACCTGGCGTCAGTTTCCACGTAGGATGCTGGAACACAAGACCTGGCGTCAGTTTCCAGGTAGGATGCTGGAACACAAGACCTGGCGTCAGTTTCCAGGTAGGATGCTGGAACACAAGACCTGGCGTCAGTTTCCACGTAGGATGCTGGAACACAAGACCTGGCATCAGTTTCCTCGTAGAATACTGGAACACAAGACCTGGCGTCATTTTCTACGAAGGATGCTGGAACACAAGACCTGGCGTCATTTTCTACGAATTATGCTGGAACACAAGACCTGGCGTCAGTTTCCAGGTAGGATGCTGGAACACAAGACCTGGCGTGAGTTTCCACGTAGGATGCTGGAACACAAGACCTGGCGTCAGTTTCCAGGTAGGATGCTGGAACACAAGACCTGGCGTCAGTTTCCAGGTAGGATGCTGGAACACAAGACCTGGCGTCAGTTTCCAGGTAGGATGCTGGAACACAAGACCTGGCGTCAGTTTCCAGGTAGGATGCTGGAACACAAGACCTGGGGTCAGTTTCCACGTAGGATGCTGGAACACAAGACCTGGCGTCAGTTTCCAGGTAGGATGCTGGAACACAAGACCTGGCGTCAGTTTCCAGGTAGGATGCTGGAACACAAGACCTGGCGTCAGTTTCCAGATAGGATGCTGGAACACAAGACCTGGCGTCAGTTTCCAGGTAGGATGCTGGAACACAAGACCTGGCGTCAGTTTCCACGTAGGATGCTGGAACACAAGACCTGGCGTCAGTTTCCACGTAGGATGCTGGAACACAAGACCTGGCGTCAGTTTCCACGTAGGATGCTGGAACACAAGACCTGGCGTCAGTTTCCACGTAGGATGCTGGAACACAAGACCTGGCGTCAGTTTCCACGTAGGATGCTGGAACACAAGACCTGGCGTCAGTTTCCACGAAGGATGCTGGAACACAAGACCTGGCGTCAGTTTCCAGGTAGGATGCTGGAACACAAGACCTGACGTCAGTTTCCAGGTAGGATGCTGGAACACAAGACCTGGCGTCAGTTTCCAGGTAGGATGCTGGAACACAAGACCTGGCGTCAGTTTCCAGGTAGGATGCTGGAACACAAGACCTGGCGTCAGTTTCCAGGTAGGATGCTGGAACACAAGACCTGGCGTCAGTTTCCAGGTAGGATGCTGGAACACAAGACCTGGGGTTAGTTTCCAGGTAGGATGCTGGAACACAAGACCTGGCGTCAGTTTCCTGGTAGGATGCTGGAACACAAGACCTGGCGTCAGTTTCCAGGTAGGATGCTGGAACACAAGACCTGGCGTCAGTTTCCAGATAGGATGCTGGAACACAAGACCTGGCGTCAGTTTCCAGGTAGGATGCTGGAACACAAGACCTGGCATCAGTTTCCAGGTAGGATGCTGGAACACAAGACCTGGCGTCAGTTTCCAGGTAGGATGCTGGAACACAAGACCTGGCGTCAGTTTCCACGTAGGATGCTGGAACACAAGACCTGGCGTCAGTTTCCAGGTAGGATGCTGGAACACAAGACAACTATGAAATACGGACAGATGAGTTCTACTTTGTTCCAGTATCTTAAAAATGAAAATAAAATTACATAACTAGAAATAAAGTAACTTACTCTATTCCTACTTTTTATTTTTTTTTATCTTTCCATATTACTTATGATAACATAATGTTTAGCAGATGTTAAGATCAGGTTCTTTATAACTGATCTATGATTTTGTACAGTGTCTGATGATGGAGTAAACTCTCAAACTAGTCAATAATTGATGTTTCGATAAATTAATAAAATAAATAAATAAATAATTAAAGGAATGTATATATATTTTTTTTATTTATCATCATTTTTTTTAAATTTCTGTAGTATGCTGTACAGTCCATCACATTCTCGGCTATAAAAATATTTCACTTGGTTTTTCAAAATTATCCTTTGACCTTCCTCTCACTATTATTTGTTCCTAAACGTGTCCCCATATATCCCCACATCAAATAACATCAGTCATTCCAGGAAATTATATCATTCTGCGTTGATTAATTCTGGTTTCCTCTGTGGAACAATATCACGACCTTCCAACTCTAGTTTGTCCAGCACAGCGAATTTTCTATTGATCACCATTTTATTAGCAGTTGGTGTTAAGCTCCTGGGCTTGGTGCAATTCCTTTCTTCTTGGAATGTATTAGTCGTTGAATTTGAGGTTTGCCAGGTTTCTATTCATCGAGTATTGTTTTCTGAGGAAGAAAGAGGACACAGTCATGGAATGTCAATGGTCACCCTCTACAATGTTAGCTCATATAAATCATCCATCAATAATTTACTAGATGAAACATCTGCACCAATTATATCTGTGATGTTACAAAAAGAGACAAAATTCTCTTTCCCACCACGAAGGAACTGAAATAAAAAGTCACTGAAAGGATAATCTGGGTGGAGACACCACCATCACACAGACGTATAATACCAGCTGACTTGATTCATCTTATACTAAACAAACGAACCGCTGCCTTAAATCTCTGGTATACCAGGACCGGTGTTCTCCCTGGTATAAGGCTCTCAGCTCCCAAAGCTCTAATTCTTTTGAGAGATTCCTGGCACAAGGGGTTGCAGCCCGAGTTACAAAGGAGGCTCATAGAATGTCTGATGCCTGTGGCGAAAAGTTAAGGGGGGGAGGCAGAATATATGCAAGAGGGAGCAGGGGAATTGAGCGATAAAAAAGGAGGAAATTGTGTTGGTGGTGTGCAGTGTGTTGTATTAACGAAGAAATAATAGCAGTGATAATGGAGGTAGTCTATACGAATAAAAACGGAGTACAGCAGGAGAGCTGCATAAGTGTTATTTTCCACATCTGGTCGGTATCAGCATTGCTAGTGCCTTGCCGACACTTGCAATTCTCTTTTTTGTTACTCATATTTTTGTAATTCTATTAACTGGTCCTCTGCCAAAACTCCTTTACGTTTCTAGCCTTCATAGACGCCATCTTGTTGAAGAATCACATTCCAAACATGAATACAAGTTTTGTTATTGAGATAATCTTGGTTATTGTGTAAGTAAATATTTAAATTTATCCGTGGTGGAAATACCGCCTTAAATTTAAATGTTTGGCTAAAATGGTTTGATGATGCGTTGTCGACTTCGCTGGAGTACCAGGTAATGGCAGACAAGGCGGGACAAAAAAAAAATCAGAAGAGAATGACAAGATTTGAGGCTATTACCCAGGGAGGAATTATTGACCTCCAATAATTAGTTGTTATAGTGGATGGAATTGGAACACCACAAAGTTGTAGTTAAGTGACAAGCAGTAGTTGGATTTTTTTTATTATTCAGATGACGATTCGTTTGTTCAGTGTGCTTTAACACATTTGATAGAACATAGCTAGTAACACAAGTTACAGGCTGCATGCTAACATAGAAGGTAACCAGAGAAAATAAGCAAATACTTCCTCGCTGGACGAAAGAAAAGGATGAAAAAAAAAAAAAAGGACAGAAGGTGGTGGGCTAAATTTCCTGCAGTGGATGGGAAGAAATTTACATATTAGAAACCGCAGATTGATAATAGGAACAATGTGTGTCCATCATAGAAAGTTGTTTACTCATCTGGTGAACTTCGATGTTTCAAAACTTTGAATAAAAGAAGGGGGAAAAATTCGAAGGTAAATGTTATGTAGCCGCTCTCATCATTGTATCATTATACATCTACACACAACTAAGACAGATTCCAGTTGACAAGCCCCTTGTTAATACAAATTCTGAACCAGTGTGCTGCCGAGAATTACCATCTATTACTACAACCATTACCACTACTCCTACCATCACATAAAGATTTTTTTTTTCATTGAAATCTTGGACATCCATGGTTCGATCCCCTGCACGGTTGGAAACTTTTGGCAAGTTTCCTTACAACTGCTGTCCTTGTTCATCTAGGAGTTAGTAGGCACATGGGTGTTATTGACGGTGGCATCCCGGGGGAGGTAGTATACCTTAGAAATGAGATTAAGTAGGATAACATCTTTTAACCTCTAAAATTGATCAGTTTAAAAAAACGCTGTTTCATTAATACAACTCTTCAACAACTGTAGCTTGGCAATGATTGTGCGAATTTTATCATAGTCAACAGTGGTATTACTGTGAACATCTTGTATGTTATTTTAGATGTCTAAAATATCATCAAGATTAGCCAGTGACAAACTCGAGTCCTCCAAAATTAAGGCAGCAAGGTAGATATTTCCACCGGATTTACAAAATATTCTCACCTCATTAAGCGACCCTGCATTTTGTCCATCAACGTAGTAGTCTCTCGTGTTCTGTTCGTGTTCAGTTCTGAATTCTAGACCTCATATTTTGTGGTATATAATTTTAATGACCAGATATTCCTCAAGTTGTAACGAAAGTCTTTGTTGATGAAGCCTACTGACGTACGCGATGCAGTGTATTAAAATAGTTGAGGGAGGGAGGTCCTTCCCTTAAGCTGGTCGGCGTGATATAAACGTGGCCAGAGTTTTGTCAGTGCAAACACCAATCAACTTCTGTGAATTATTTAGGAAAATAAGATGAAGACTTGCTGATTGCACTGTCAAAAAACTGAATAATCAATTTAAATGTATTACGGGTCCCTTTTTGTGCTATCATTCAAGACAATAATGCACCAATTCACACCGCTAGAGATATTTAAAACTGGTATGAATAACATGACAGTGAAGGTGAACACTTGTATTGGTCTCCACAATCACCGGATCTGATCTGTGAGAGTCAGTTGGAACTGCAAGTCAGGAACCGATTTCGTCCACCGTCGTCTTTGGAAGATTTTCAGCAGGTTTTGTTTAATTCAAGGCTCAATTTTTTCCCTGGATACTGTTCAAATGCTATATGAATAAATTTTTCGATGAATTGGCGTTGTTTTAGCTGCAAATAGAAGATGAACCTTTATTGAAACTAAAAAATGTTAAAGAACAAGGTGTTCCTATTAATTTTATCCAACTCTTGTATTTCTTATTCACTGAATAAGGTTGACATAGCAGTGTAATTAGTCATTAGTTGCAAAAGTCTATTATCTCTTAGTTTCCTTCCCTACGGATGGTGAGTCAACTAGTTGCTTGGAACACTCAACAATGTTTTTGATTTCATTACAGTATTACAAAGACTGGAGATAAACATGACTTCCGAATTGAATGTACAAGTCCAACGCTATTTCACCAGTCTTCTATCATAAATTGTTGAGTTACACAGCAAAATTTGTGTATTTTGCCATACGTTGGCATATCAGGTTGTGGGACTACGCACTGGGCACACACGTCTCACTCGTGGGTATATCATGGAGAGGCGCCCAGTTCCACTGCGCGCGTATTGTCAGGTTCCAATTTCAGTTTACCATATTCTGATGGACGGTCCCGTCTATTAGCGAGCACGCAGAATTCACTTTGGACGTCGTCACCGCTCTAGCACCCTTAGTTTATCTTCCCTTCTCGCTGATGGCCCCACCTTTGACACAGACTCGCTTTTTGACTCTGACAGTGAGAGATTTATCACACAACCTTTAATAATACTGTGGCGCTGTATGACCCTGGTGTTTTAGTTCATAGTTTTGATTATAATAATAATAATCAGCCTCCAGTAACACTTGATTACGAAGCTCTGGTTGCTCCAGCGTGATAAGGTGACTCCTGCCCAGACGGGTGTGTCGAATGAAATAATTAATTTGCAATCATTAATGTACATTGGTTATGATATTTAGGTCTTGATGGAAGAGCAAAATGATTAATATAAATTTCCTTGTTTTCCTTTACAGGTAAGTGTGGATTACTGGTCATCGTGGGACAACTCTCGCACCGCATGACAGGTAGGTCTATATTCCTACTTTAAATACACCTAACCAATGAACACAATGTTGCTAACTGTCAGTTGTATCAACATTTGGGAATTATTGTTGGTGTTGCTTCTGTGTTGCTTGTAATGTGAAACTTGAGGGAAATGCAGTATGTTCTAGACTAGCTACACCAGTAGTCACCTGGATGTATTTAAGATGTACAGGATTAGGACCACCAATAAATCGACACTTAGTTATTTTCATTAACTGCAGTAAATTCACAGTCCTATGTGCAGAGAACACCACAAACCTGTAAAGCAAAGAGTTGTTGATAATTAATTCAGTGTTGAACTTTATAGTTTTATCCTAAAAATGTGAAACATATTACATAATTGCCAGCAGAACTGTTATTTTTTTAATGTTCTGAGATTGTCATTATCAAAGTGTTTAGTCTGGCACGAACCTGGCACTGTTGTGGCCGGGAACCTGGCACTGTTGTGGCCGGGAACCTGGCATTGTTGTGGCCGGAAACCTGGCATTGTTGTGGCCGGGAACCTGGCACTGTTGTGGCCGGGAACCTGGCATTGTTGTGGCCGGGAACCTGGCATTGTTGTGGCCGGGAACCTGGCATTGTTGTAGCCGGGAACCTGGCACTGTTGTGGCTGGGAACCTGGCATTGTTGTTGCAGGGAACCTGGCATTGTTGTAGCCGGGAACCTGGCATTGTTGTAGCCGGGAACCTGGCATTGTTGTAGCCGGGAACCTGGCACTGTTGTGGCCGGGAACCTGGCATTGTTGTGGCCGGGAACCTGGCATTGTGGCATTGTTGTGGCCGGGAACCTGGTTGTGGCAACCTGGCATTGTTGTGGCCGGGAACCTGGCATTGTTGTGGCCGGGAACCTGGCATTGTTGTGGCCGGGAACCTGGCATTGTTGTGGCCGGGAACCTGGCATTGTTGTGGCCGGGAACCTGGCATTGTTGTGGCCGGGAACCTGGCATTGTTGTGGCCGGGAACCTGGCATTGTTGTGGCCGGGAACCTGGCATTGTTGTGGACGGGAACCTGGCACTGTTGTGGCCGGGAACCTGGCAGTGTTGTGGCCGGGAACCTGGCACTGTTGTGGCCGGGAACCTTGCACTGTTGTGGCCGGGAACCTGGCACTGTTGTGGAGGGAAGAATATTGTGACCATTTTACCTAAGATAAAAATATCAAACATTGTTTTATATGAGTATGACTTGTTTAGATTTAATATTTAAGTTTAAGTGATCACTGAGATTAGTGTAGCAATAAGCAATGAATTTCTGTATTAGCGTCTTATTTGATGGGTTAAGTGGAAATGTTATTCAAGTCTTGGCTGACGTATTCGTGGGGAAATATTTTCTGTGATTATTTTATTCGTAAATGATTTTGGCTTGATGGATATTCACTACAGCTTTTATATCCTAAAACCTAAATTGAATAGTCATTTGGAATTCTTTATGCACAAATAATAACATTTTTAGAAATATTTCGCAATGAAATTTTAACCATATTTCATCTACACGAAAAGCAATGTGGAGAAGTTTTAAAAAAGTTCGAGTTTTAATTATATACTTCTAATTAAGTAAAAAGAAAAAAATAGCTCTAGCCGCAGAGGTTATCAATCAATCTTCATTATCCTCGAACTTACGAACGAACAAAGACTCACAGGTAAGACCCACATGTGGGTGAGTGCGGAAGGTCTCGAGTTGTAGGTGAAAGAGCTAGGGCTAGACCCAGCTGCGTTGCATTGTGAGGCAGCGTAGAGAGGGCATGTAGAGAGCAGACTGCAGACAGTGCTCGCTGGCTGGCTTGTATCAGACTGAGGTAAAGAGCTGGTCTGACTAGGGCGTTAGGAGTCGGGAGGCTCAGGTCGTGTGTTGTAGTTGAGTGAATTCATAACGAGGTGTGTCGTGTGGTTGGCTAAATTTCGTTGGTGAAGGAGCCACTTTTGAGTTTTTTGAGGTCTCTCTTTGACATGTGGAATAATTGCATTTTGAGATTGGGGTAGTTTAGGTTCATCACGAGGTGAGTCACTATTTCTTCAGTAGTGGTTTTGTGAGGTGGGTTACAGGTGATTTTCACAATTCCAACTTTCACATAGTCGAGTAATTCACCAGCGTTCATTTCGTTTGAGAAGTAGGGGGTGGTATAGAAGGTTAGCTTCTCATTAAAGACTTGGTTTAGGTAACGATTGCCTTCGCTTACTTCTTCGTCTGCTTCTTCTTCGCCGTCAGAGGGTTGTTCATGATGTTCAGGTTCTATTTCTTCTTCTGTGATTGTGTTGAGAGGAGGCTGGGAGAGTGGGTCGATTGTTGTTTGCTGGGCTGTTGGTGGGTGGTGAGGGATGGCGGTAGACGGTGGTGTTGGCTCTGGAGTAGTCTTGGTCAGAGATATGAGTAGGATCTGGGGTTGAAGTGAAGTTAACGATGTCTGGGAATAGCTTGAGAAGGTCTTGTGATAGTGGTGAATCTGGAAAGTTAAAGTTTGGCATGCTGTTTAGACGAAACAGTTCGTTGATTGTTGTTGAATGAGCCAGGGTTTTGCAGCATTAGCGAGGTGAGCATACATCATACAGTAGAGTACCTTGGATGGAGCAGCGTCAGGAAGAGCAGAGAGGGAGTTGCTGGAAGATGACTGTTGTGTAGCTTGAAGGATTTTGATGGTGTCGGCGACTTAAGGCTGTTCTTCTTGGTTTCTTCAATGATTTTCTTGGACAGGACTTCTTTGCGTAGAGGGCATTTTGCTGCAAGGGTGTGGTGAGTACCCTTGCAGTTGAGGCAGGGGCATGTCAGGCGTTGAGTGGTGATAGGAGTAGGAGGTCCAGCATGGCGAGATGTGGGCAAAACGTTCGGGTTCTATGTGGCTCGGATGGATGTGATAGTAGGAGATAGCTAGGCCATCAGACAGTGCTCTAGTAGACATATTGATGTTGGAGAAGGTAAGCTTGATCATTGTAGGAGAGTTAGGTATTTTGACAATTTTAACGATTGATACCCAAGTGTTTTGTTCTTCGATGGATGTCTTGATGTCAGCAGTCGATAGGGAAGTAATGAGTTTGTCCAGTCGTTTGACGAAAACGGAACGTTTCGCCATCAAGAAAAGTGAGGGAGAGGTGGTGAACTGTCGGTCACTGAGTGTCTTCAAAGAGAAGTCGGCCATCAGTTTGGAAGCTTCATGATCGTCGGTACAGACGACAGTGAATGAGTCTTTCGTCGAGTGGATAGCTGTAAATTTAACCTGCAAGCAGGTCTTTACAGCGGTAGCAAGGGCAAGCTTAGTGGAGTCGTTGATTACTCCACTGTTAGGCTTGATCCTTACATGATTTGTAAGCATCGTGGAGGAGTAAGGCAGGTGCTGGTACAAGGGTTAAAGGTTTCCCTCCCCAACGGGGATCGAAGGGATACTTCTTGAGGTGTGGAGTGACTGTGTCTTGCCAGTAGCAAGGCCAGCAGTGCAGTGACGACCTAAATTACACCATCCTTGTACTTAATTAACTTGTGGAATATCGTGTGGACGGGGGAGTAACGTTGCTTCACTACTTCAAGTTTTCGTAAAGATTGTAAACATTTAGTGAATTAAGTATTTTTTAACAGAGTAACAAAGGACATATTTTTCTATCATGCACTGACAACAATGATGATAAATCAAAGTATCAGAAATAACAATACCAATGTATTTTTATTTTCCCAGCATCTTGATACATCCCAAGAAAACAGATGAGGCCTAATTTCAGTGGTAATAACTCACATTTTATCTAGTTTTCAATCATTGCAAACCATATAGGAACGGGGAGAAGGAATATACTGGCATGCTCTTATTTTTAATCGTGGCTGTTTTGCTTACGTTATACGCCTTGTTGGGGATATGGAAACTGAGCACAGAATTCTCTTGTGATATATATATATATATCTCAATAACAACACTGCGACTAGCCGAGGATTGGAACCCATGTCGTTTTGGCCCACCTCATGGTGAGCTAAAAACACACATGACGCTCTAACCCACGCAGTCGTAGGATTGCGTGGTCCCCGTTTGTTAGAGCGACATGTGTGATTCTCGCTCACCATGAGGTGGGCGAAAACGACATGGGTTCGAATCCTCGGCTAGCCGCAGTGTTGTAATTGATATTGATCAATACCACTCATTCGTGGTTGCAATAATGTATATATATATATATATATATATATATATATATATATATATATATATATATATATATATATATATATATATATATATATACACATATATATGTCGTGCCGAATATGTAAAACTGGTCAATTAGCAAGAACTCATTTAAAATTAAGTTCTTTCTGAAATTTTCTCTTATATGTTTAAAGATATATTTTTTCATTAATGTTAATGTAAAAATTTTTAATTTTGCACCAAAAGTATCTTAGAAAACTTACCTAACCTTATTATAACAAGAGCAATTTATTTTAGCCTAACCCAACTAAATATCTTTTAGATTTGTTTATAGTAATTTAATACTAAACAAACACAGTGAAATATATTTTTTTCGTTAGGTTCAGGATGATTTTGGCGAAATTATTGCATACACAAATTTTCACTTGTCCTATAGGGCAAGATGAGCGTTGCTATGTAAGCCAAGATCGCAAGTTCTGGCTATTCGGCACGACATATATATATATATATATATATATATATATATATATATATATATATATATATATATATATATATATATATATGTATATATATATACAGTGAAGAGTTTTTACGAGGATAGTGAGGCTCAAGTTAGAGTATGTAGGAAAGAGGGAAATTTTTTCCCAGTAAAAGTAGGCCTTAGACAAGGATATGTGATGTCACCGTGGTTGTTTAATATATTTATAGATGGGGTTGTAAGAGAAGTAAATGCGAGGGTCTTGGCAAGAGGCGTGGAGTTAAAAGATAAAGAATCACACACAAAGTGGGAGTTGTCACAGCTGCTCTTTGCTGATGACACTGTGCTCTTGGGAGATTCTGAAGAGAAGTTGCAGAGATTGGTGGATGAATTTGGTAGGGTGTGCAAAAGAAGAAAATTAAAGGTGAATACAGGAAAGAGTAAGGTTATGAGGATAACAAAAAGATTAGGTGATGAAAGATTGAATATCAGATTGGAGGGAGAGAGTATGGAGGAGGTGAACGTATTCAGATATTTGGGAGTGGACGTGTCAGCGGATGGGTCTATGAAAGATGAGGTGAATCATAGAATTGATGAGGGAAAAAGAGTGAGTGGTGCACTTAGGAGTCTGTGGAGACAAAGAACTTTGTCCTTGGAGGCAAAGAGGGGAATGTATGAGAGTATAGTTTTACCAACGCTCTTATATGGGTGTGAAGCGTGGGTGATGAATGTTGCAGCGAGGAGAAGGCTGGAGGCAGTGGAGATGTCATGTCTGAGGGCAATGTGTGGTGTGAATATAATGCAGAGAATTCGTAGTTTGGAAGTTAGGAGGAGGTGCGGGATTACCAAAACTGTTGTCCAGAGGGCTGAGGAAGGGTTGTTGAGGTGGTTCGGACATGTAGAGAGAATGGAGCGAAACAGAATGACTTCAAGAGTGTATCAGTCTGTAGTGGAAGGAAGGCGGGGTAGGGGTCGGCCTAGGAAAGGTTGGAGGGAGGGGGTAAAGGAGGTTTTGTGTGCGAGGGGCTTGGACTTCCAGCAGGCATGCATGAGCGTGTTTGATAGGAGTGAATGGAGACAAATGGTTTTTAATACTTGACGTGCTGTTGGAGTGTGAGCAAAGTAACATTTATGAAGGGATTCAGGGAAACCGGCAGGCCGGACTTGAGTCCTGGAGATGGGAAGTACAGTGCCTGCACTCTGAAGGAGGGGTGTTAATGTTGCAGTTTAAAAACTGTAGTGTAAAGCACCCTTCTGGCAAGACAGTGATGGAGTGAATGATGGTGAAAGTTTTTCTTTTTCGGGCCACCCTGCCTTGGTGGGAATCGGCCAGTGTGATAATAAAAAAAAAATAATATGTATATATATGTATATATATATATATATATGTATATATATATATATATATATATATATATATATATATGTATATTTACTGATGTCTGTGAGGAGGCTGGTTTACTGGATGTTTCTTCATGGGCGAGCTGTGGTGCACAATATCGACAGGTTGATGAACAGAACGCTTTTTCGCCACATGAATGTATTTATTGAAACATTTCTCCTGCGTTGCAGACTTCTGTCTGATGTAGGCGACATTAAAACTGGGGAGAGTCGAGAAAATGCTTCTCAGGTATTTTTTCACCGTTTTTTCACTCATCAGTTGCTAACATCTGTCTATGATGTGGTTCAAAACGACTTTCTAATTGAGGGGGAAGAGGTCACTTGGTGCTGCGTAGGGATCAAGAGTATTAGACCTATTGCCTTCTTCCTCGGATCAAATCTTAATGCCAAATAACTACCCTCCCCCCCTCCCATTATTGGGGAAATATTTCCACAGTGTAATTCGGCTCTTAGTCCGCTTTCGGATCCGGGAGAGACAGTGAACGGGGTATGACTCCTGGTGTGGCAGTCAACAGTTGTTGTTGGTTGCTCACATCTATTATTGTACGATTCATACTTGCTAGGTTTTCACTAAAACGGCTAATGTTTGACTGTGGTACTCTGTAGATGTTTATCACTGTGAAAGGTTTTTGAAGGTATTTGGATTTGAATTTAACTATTATACATTCCCCATGTTCATCCCTTGTTCATCACTTGAGGAAGTGCCATTCTGGTGTGCTGAGAATCTTGGTATGCAAGGAAGTGTGGAGGATGGTTTGCATGGAGCGTCAGCACTGCCTGTCGCACTGAAGCAGGTCGTGGTTTAAGGACAAGTATATATTTTTATTATTTTCCTCAGAGGTATCATTCTTAGCCACGTCCTCCCCTCTCCTTTTAAGAAAGATGTGTCATGTAATGTCATGTTCATGCTGTCTTCCCCGGGGTTCCTGATCTCTGCACCACACACTTCTTACCCTGACACGCCACTCAACTTCCTCAGAAACCGGTATCACTTTCGGTCAACACCTGGTTGACTGACTCCAGTACCTGCGTTAACCCTGAAACCTTTGATGTCGCTCACCTTCATTCTATGTTGATGCTCCCTGTTTCTCCCACGACGCTGCGTCGATTTCAGGACTGTTTGAGTACTACCGGAGAACATAACTTGAAGCCATAGTTCAAATGACTGCGACACATCCTAAGCTATTCCAATACTGGATCTGACATTCCTTTCTCATTCACTTTACAAGTAACACATCAGGTGACCACTGTCCCTTCACAACGTATTTCTTAGATAGTCTAAGAAATTATTTTTCCCTCCATATGAAAACATTTACAGGTTACAGATGAAGGCATTGGCAAACACTCGTGACATAGCATACCACCATAACTGACTCTGCTTGGTATCAACTGTAATCATAACCATCACCAATACACAGAGCTCGAGGTTTTTCAACTACTCCGAGGTTCATGACATCGGCCAAAACCCTTCCATGTTATCAACAGTGAGATGTAGTATATTGTTGTACGTCATGCAGATAAGGCAGACATTTCCCACATCCGCTCTATCGATAATGTCCTGGTAACAGTACAAAGATATTTCTTCTTCATTCCGAGGTGTGGATCTGTTCTCATCCTCGACACCAGCAGCTTCATCTTTTTCACCAAAGCAGAAGCTCTTGCGCTGTCCAAGGTTTAGTAGGCCATCCAAGGTCTAGTAGGCCATCCAAGGTCTAGTAGACCATCCAAGGTCTAGTAGGCCATCCAAGGTCTAGTAGGCCATCCAGTCAATATAAACAAACTGATTTTGGAATACAGAGATCTTCCATCCTCGGTTTATATAGCAGAATAGTTCATACAGGTACGTGAACTTCTCCAAACACTGCATCAGTACAGATAATGCATCGCAGTTGACAAGTTTCCACCTAGCAGCATCCCTCTCTCCACCTCCATCTTCCCTCCATTGCCCCCCTCCCACCACCGTCCCCTCCCTCCACCGCCAGGCTCCCTCCACCGCCACCGCCAGGCTCCCTCCACAGCCACCGCCACCGCCACCCTCCCCAGTTACCTTAACTCCAGAGAATCACACCCTAAATGTTACCACAATTACGCAGTTATCTTACGAGAAAGTGAAATACGTTTTCTCAGAGGAAAAAATTGTCTATGAGTGAGTCAGTTGTCTCTCCAAGAGAGGCTACCACGACTCTCCTCCAGAACTGAACGACCACCACAGGATCTTTTTGAACTTTATTTCAGTAACCACTATCTTCAGTCCTTATGAAGTCTCACCTCTGATGTTCCTGCATCTTCGCGATCTTAACCACTTCCTTCAGAACCTCAATGACTATAATCCAGCAGTTACCAAATCTCGATACCAACTTATTGCTCCTTCGTGATTAACTTTTCCTGTTTGTGTCACTATCCTCTGTCTCGATAGCCGATTCTTTTACATCATGAGACAATTTCTCTCCAATTTCTCTCTCAGTTCCATCTACCTCTTCTAATACTTGAGTCACACTACTTGTCACTTCATTGACCAGAGAGAGAATTTAGGCTATATCACCAGTGATGGAGAAAGATCAACTTCCTCTTAACTTCATATTCTCACCCTCCATTAACCCCCTACATCCTTCTCCTATGATTACCTACGATTCCCATATTACTAATTTATCACTGGCCCAGACACCGTAGCTGATAGCCACTATCTGCTTTCTGAGGCCGCTCTTTTATCGGTCACAAATAATGGCGATAATATATAGGAATATGAGAAAATACAAACGATTTCTGGCATAATTCCATTTCCGTTTTAGTTCACAAGAATCTAAATTACATTTAATAGCAGAAATTCCTTTCTCTGGCTATGTTTTATAACTATTACACAGTACTTTTTCACGACGACACATGCCACTAACACTGGATTTCAGTTTGTACTCCTCTTTACTGTAGTGCATCCCAAGTCTGTAGGTGTAGTACATAATCTCTATTTATATTTCCCTTCACGCTGGGTATCTAAGCTTCATGTAAAATTTCTGATTTCTTTCTTGCCCACGCATCCCCATCTCCTTGTTCTATATAGATCCTTGTCTTACATAGGTCCTTGTCTTATATAGGTCCTTGTCTTATATAGGTCCTTGTCTTATATAGGTCCTTGTCTTACATAGGTCCTTATCTTATATAGGTCCTTGTCTTATAAAGTGGCAGAGTACCATGAAGAGCAAGAGTAGTCTATAATTAAAGAGAGAAATAAAGAAAGGAATAAGTAAAGCAAAAAAGAATTATGAGGCTAAGGTAGCAAGGGATTCAAAGACTAACCCAAAAGGGTTCTTTCGAGTATACAGAAGATAAGGGACAAGACTGGCCCACTTAAGAGTAACTCTGGTCAGATCACTGACAGTGATAAGGATATGTGTGAAATTCTCAATACCTACTTCCTCTCAGTTTTCACCCAGGAAAATACTAGCGATATTCCTGAAATAATAGATTATTTAGAACAGGATGATAATAAACTATGTACGATTGCGGTAACTAGTGACACTACAAACTGGCATAGTGCCTGATAAGTGGAAAATGGCGAATGTAATACCTATTTACAAGGCAGGTGACAGGTCCTTGGCTTCGAACTATAGACCAATAAGCCTTACCTCCATAGTCGGAAAATTTATGGAATCAATAATTGCTGAAGCAATTCGTAGCCATCTTGACAGGCACAGATTGATTAATGAATTTCAACACGGTTTTACAAAGGGGTGTTTCTGTCTTATGAATTTACTAACTTTTTTCACTAAGGTGTTTGAGGAGATAGATCATGGTAATGAATATGATATTGTGTATATGGACTTCAGTAAGGCTTCCGACAGAGTTCCACACCAGAGGCTATTGAGGAAACTTAAGGCACACGGCATAGGAGGAGAAATTTTTTCCTGGGTAGAGGCATGGCTGACAAATAGACAACAGAGAGTTTGCATAAATGAGGAGAAATCAGAATGGGGACACGTCACAAGCGGTGTTCCTCAGGGGTCAGTGTTGGGCCAGTTGTTGTTCACAATTTACGTAAACGACATAGATGAGGGAATAAATAGCGACATAGCAAATTTGCTGATGACACCAAAATAGGCCGTCCAATTCATTCTAATGAGGACACTAGAGCACTCCAGGATGATTTGAATAGACTGATGCAATGGTCGGAGAAGTGGCAGATGCAGTTTAATGCTGACAAATGCAAAGTTCTAAATGTTGGACAGTTAAATAAACGTGCCTTATATAAACTAAATAATGTAGATCTTAATACTACTGATTGCGAAAAGGATTTAGGAGTTCTGGTTAGCAGTAATCTAAAACCAAGACAACAGTTCATTAGTGTTCGCAATAAAGCTAACAGAATTCTTGGCTTCATAACTAGAAGTATAAATAATAGAAGTTCTCAGGTTGTTCTTCAACTCTATATATCCTTGGTTAGGCCTCATTTAGACTGTGCTGCTCAGTTCTGGTCACTGTATTACAGAATGGATATAAATGCTCTGGAATACGTGCAGAGGAGGATGACAAAGATGATCCCATGTATCAGAAATCTTCCCTATGAGGATAGACTGAGGGCCCTGAATCTGCACTCTCTCGAAAGGCGTAGAATTAGGGGAGATATGATCGAGGTGTATAAATGGAAAACAGGAATAAATAAAAGGGATGTAAATAGCGTGCTGAAAATTTCCAGCCAAGACAGGACTCGCAGCAATGGTTTCAAGTTGGAAAAATTCAGAAAGGATATAGGAAAGCACTGGTTTGGTAATAGAGTTGTGGATGATTGGAACAAACTCCCGAATACAGTTATTGAGGCTAAAACGTTGTGTAGTTTTAAAAATAGGTTAGATAAATACATGAGTGGGTGTCGGTGGGTGTGAGTTGGACTTGACTAGCTTGTGCTGCTGGGTCTGGTGCAGTGCTCCATCCTTGAGTGGAGGTGACCAGACTGGGTGGGTCATTGGGCTAATCCGGGGGGGTGTCATTGATCTTATCCGGGGGGAGGGACATGGACCTGCTCCGCATGGGTCAGTAGGCCTGTTGCAGTGTTCCTTCTTTCTTATGTTCTTAATACATTTGTAGAAATTAGTCTGGACTGCCCCCTTGTAAGCTGCTCCCCTGGCAAGTACTGTTGGCACAGACACACTGAAATTAATCCTCTCAGGCTCACAAGTGGCTTATAGGACACATTTCCAAATGCAACTGACCTTGCTAGAAATTCCTAACTACATTCACTGATAAAGGACTGACTAACTTGGTGGTGGAGAATGTCACCAGACACTCTGGACTTCACCCCAACTCTTAGCTCCTTCTGGTCCCTCATCTTCAAGACACCACATGCAGTGAAGGCCTGATTTCAGTTGGTATTAGTGTCCTGCCTGCACTCAAAGCTCCTTGGTTTCAAATTATATTCCCTAAGCTATATTTATGCACTAAGTGATACTAGCTTCCAGACTAATACTTAAGGGGAGATGCCCCAAGATGCTCCAAGGTATAGGACGGTTATCCCTCAGTGCCAGTCGTGGGAAAGAAGTGAATAGTTAAATAGTCAAGGTTAATGTTTTAGTAGCTGACCTATATTCAGCTGACCAGTGTACAGTGAGAGAATTATAGCAGAAAAAGCCAAATATATCTATAAAATCAAGGAAAGTCAGGTTGTAGGTGGCGTTACTCCCCTCAGTGTTTTAAAAATGGCTGAGTCAGCAGAACAGGTCAGGAGACAACAACACGACACAATCCCCGATAAATGGAATTGAGGGGGATTTGGAAGGATAAAACCATTGATTAAACCTTTCTGGTCTACCAGAATGGAAAGGAGTTAGAAGTTAATTGGTGAAGCCAGACTGTGAAGTGAGGTGGGAAGGGGAGTGTGTAATAAGGGGTGAACTATAAGGGGTTTGTGAAGTTAAGGGAAAAGTGAGCAGTGAAGAGGGTTTTGAAGAGGAAATTTTACTAGTAATTCAGTGGTGATTGCTAAAGTAGATACTAAATGTACTAGGGACTGGAAAAGAGAAATAAATATTATTGTATATGAGTAAAAGAGCGAACAGTGAAAATGGCAGGCATTAGGGGGTACAGGCTGCCATAATTATATTTATCTTTCTTCTTCAATTCCATGAAGAAAGAAATCAGTCATGGGGGCTGGAAAAGGTGAATGGAGTAACAGCGCCCTGGACAGTAAAAGCCCAACAGTTTCCATCCTACCAGAAAAGTAAATGTCACTATCGCCGCAAGGTATGGCAACACCGCATACCCAAACAAAAACAGTGGCACACAGCTCTTATTGTAGCGCTCTTAAGTGGTGATATCCAAATTAATCCAGGACCTCAAACTATTGTGCAGAGGCAAAACAGACAGATAAATGGCTGTGATAATGACGGTCTAGTAGCTAGGAATGATAACCTTAACTCCATATGTAATGTACACATAGGTCAGTGTGAGACAATACAGCCATTATTATCTCAAACACTACCAAACAGGTGCATACACTGTACTAAAGTACGCATGAAAAACAGAAAAGGCACCTTATGTAAAATGTGTAAGGGGTGGGTGCATGATGGATGTATGTACAATTATAGTAACAGTGCAAGAATTCATTTTGTGTGTAACAAATGCACTTTGGCACAGTTACCCTTTAACAATGATGACATTGATTTACCTAATTTTAATACATGTGACCCATTGCCATATATTGATGATTATAATTGTTTTATGAAAACAGGCCTTCACTTTATTCATGTCAACGCAAGATCACTTCTTCCTAAATTGGCAGAGATTAGGATTCTAGCTAACAAAATTAGGGCGGCAGTTATAACCATCTCTGAATCCTGGTTGGATGATACGGTGACTGACGACGAGGTCAAAATAGAAGGTTACAATATAAAACGCTTAGATAAGAACAGAAAGGGTGGTGGAGTATGTGCCTACATTAGAAATGACTTAGCTTACAACCCAAGACCTGATTTAAATAACAATAAACTGGAGATTCTATGGTTTGAAGTGCTGCTTTCCAAGACCAAACCCATCTTAGTAGGAACTAGTTACCGCCCTCCCACCCAGGACCAGTTCTTAGAAGACTTTTCCAGAGTATTGTCCGGACTTGAAAACAACTGCGAGACAATAATACTGGGCGACTTCAATATCTGTTTTCAGCAGCAGAATAACGGGCTATGCAAAAGGTATAAGCAAATTCTAGGTTTAAATAGTTACACTCAACTAATTAATACACCAACCCGGATCACACAGTTCTCAGCCACCCTAATTGACTTTGTAACCCCTCTGAGAACATTAGTCAGTCAGGAGTCATTACTACAGGCCTTTGTGATCATTTCATCATTCACTGCACTAGGAAAATCACTAGGGATAGGATAGGCCTACACAGGACAATAAAAATGAGGTCAACTAGAAACTTCAGTAAAGAAACACTGGTAAATAGGCTACACAATTGTGACTGGACAGAGATAACAAGTTGCACGGACGTAAACGATGCCTGGGAAAATTCAAAACAATGTTCGCTACCATCCTTGATAATATTGCTCCAGTTAAAGAGGTTAGGATTAAACGAAGAACTGAACCCTGGATGACAACTGAGATATTAGTTAATATGAAATTCAGAGACCAGCTGCTAAAAAGATTTAAAGCAAACAGACAGGATATTGCAGCACTAAATGAATTCCAATGGGTGTGGAACAGAGTGCAGAGACTTATAAAAGGAGCAAAGGCAAAGCACTATTGCTCAAAAATTGAAGAGTATAAGCATAACCCCAGAAAGCTCCGGCAACAACTAAAACAGTTGGGGTATAGCCATAAGCCAGTAGATAGGTCTAACATAGTATTCACTATCGATAACGAGGTATGCCACGAAACATCTAAGGTGGCAAATTGCTTTAATTCCTTCTACACATCTGTTGCATCAACACTAGTAAGTAAACTACCAGCTGCATCAAATACCTTTAACACAGACTCTGATAAGTTTCAAACATAGTATACCAATAAAGGGGTAACCCCAAACAGTTGTCAACTAGTAAGTGTATCTCATGACTTTATTCAAAAAGAACTAAGCAGGTTAAACCCAACTAAGAGCACTGGCCCGTATAACATCCCGTCTAAGTTCCTAAAAGATGGTGCTTCTGAAGTGTCAATCCCTATTGCTCACATAATAAATCTATCAATCACCATTAATACCGTACCTGAGGGGTTCAAGGAGTCCAGAGTTACTCCTATCTTCAAGAAAAATAGTAGGTCTGATGTAAGCAACTATAGGCCTGTTAGTATACTCGGAATAATATCCAAAATTCTAGAGAGGGCGGTGTACTCTCTAGTAGTTAAGTACCTCAATGACAACAACATTCTCCATAGCTATCAATCGGGCTTTAGAAGATCTTACTCAACCGGCACCTCCCTAATTAATCTGATGGATTACCTGAGAACTGAAATGTCAATGGGGAACCTCATAGGTATGGTAACCTTAGACCTGCAAAAGGCCTTCGATACTGTCAACCACAATATATTATGTAAGAAACTTCAAGCTATCGGTATAGGTTCTGTAGACTGGTTTAAGTCCTACCTTAGCAACATGAGACAAATTGTCAAAATCAACAAAACGGAATTAGAACCCCTGCCGATAGCATGTGGAGTTCCCCAAGGTAGTATTCTGGATCCCTTATTATTCTTATGTTATGTCAGTGACATGCCCATCAGTGTCATGTGCAAACTCCTACTCTATGCAGATGACAGTGCCCTGTTAGTGTCAGGTAAAGACCCACAAGATATAGCTAATGTTTTAACACTGGAACTGGAGTCTTGCAGCAAATGGTTAGTAGACAACAAACTATCATTACACATCGGGAAAACTGAAGCCATTCTCTTTGGCGAGAAACAAACTGAGAAGGGTAAATAATTTTAATATCCAGTGTAATGAGGAGCCCATCACTTTGGTTTCATCAGTAAAATATCTGGGAATCCCCTTTGACCCATGCATGTCAGGAGAATTGATAGGGAACAGTGTACTAAAGAAAGCGAATGCCAGACTGAAGTTCCTGTATAGACAAGCACAGTGTCTACTTACTGAGGCTCGCAGGACCCTATGTCTAGACCTTATACAATGCCATATGGATTACGCTTGCTCTTCATGGTACTCTGCCTTGACAAAAAAACTGAAAGATATACTGCAAATCACCCAGAACAAAATCGTAAGATTCATCCTGGGGCTGGGACCAAGAGAGCATGTAGGCCAGAATGAATTACAGCAGTTGAATATGCTGAATGTTGAAGACAGAGTAAAACAACTGAAGCTAAATCATGTTTATAAAATTGCTCACAAACAGTGTCCAGAATACCTTGCTGTCAATTTTGTCAAGGTTGGGAACCAAAGCAATCATAGTACTAGGGGGAGAGAGCACAACTTTGTAGTACCCACAGTCATTGTCCAGGCTTCAAACACCTTTTATTGTACAGCAATAAAGGAATGAAACAGACTGCCCGCACATGTCAAAGCCAGTCATAGCATGAACCAGTTCAAGAAGAGTGCCAAAAGGTATCTGATGAATGTAGCTTCAGAAACGGAGGGGAATGATTTTCTATTTTTTAGCTAACATACGTGTAAATTTTACCTTATTCCTAGTAATGACCCTCGTATTGTAGATAGTCTTAATGACCCTCGTGTAGTAGATAGTCTTTTTAGTATTATAATAAGATGTTATCTTCATTATAGAATAATAAGAAAATATTATAACCTTTATAATAATAAGGTTAAAGGACCCCAATGGAAATAAGTCACTCTGTCTGACTTTTTTGGGTTATCACAGGTTCTCTACACATATGCTGCTATGTATGATAATTCTATGTAACTGTATTTGTGTATACCTGAATAAACTTACTTACTTACTTACTGAACCTAAGGAAACGCCTGCCAGGGAAAATGAACTGGTCTTGCCAAACAATGATAATTTGGTCCTAGCCTAACTTTCAACCTCACTTTCAAAAAGAGTGGGACAGTGAAACAGAGATTGATTAAAAATACACCGCCGAATGATGTGGGTGATGTCTACAAGGTCCCATGCACCCGTTACCGCTCTCATACATTGATCAGACAGGTAAACCTCTAGAAACCAGATTATCCAAACACCATTACTGAATCAGGACGGGCAAGGTATCGAATGCAATATTTAACCATGTCAGTTCTTGTAATCACCCACCAGGTGGGCTGCCGCCCAGATAATTGCTTCCAACAGTTCCATCATAGAATGATTGAGGTCCTAACCCGTCTAGGTACAGCGGCACAAGGTACACATAGTTGATTGTAACATGGTGATAACTAGTTTAGTGGTTTATTGAATTAAGCTGTTAGTAATATAATAATGATAATAGTTGCGTTAAAAAGAAAAATTCAGGAATTGTCTAGTTATTATGAGAGTAACATCGGAATAGTAGAGATCATATAGGTATATTAATTAACACAGAATATTTTCTGAATATTCTAGAAGGTTCTAGTACATAAAGTATTAAATAACAAAAAAAGGCTCAATACCGTGACTGGAACGATAAACAAATAACCCGCACATAGATGAGAGGAGCTTACGACGACGTTTCGGTCCGACTTCGACCATTTACCAAGTCACACTAATCCGCTTCTGATTAGTGTGACTTTGTAAATGGTCCAAGTCGGACCGAAACGTCGTCGTAAGCTCCTCTCTTCTATGTGCGGGTTATTTGTACATCGAGTATTGTCTGTTGACAAAATGAGGGCATTTATTCCTTCTATTTTATTAGTTAGAAGATTGTACACAGTAGCTGCATTCTGTATGTGGATGATCAACTATAGTAACGTAACTTCTTACGTCACATGACCTGTTCTCAACAGTTAAAGCTTTGGGCTAGCTATTAGCTATCTACTAGTCACTCTTCCTCATGCTATTTGCAAACTGTGAGGCCTAGGAGAAATGAGAACGTTTTTCAGAGTATGGTAGCGTGAGTGTCACCTGCTAATATCTCTCTGAATGAGGAAGACCCAACAGAATACACTCACGCTACCGAACTCTGAAAAACCTCATTTCTACTTTTGCTACCTTTGCAATATTGCACAGTTCCTGAAGACATACTGAGAGGCGTTAAAGTACTTGAGCTTAAGATTTGCACAACATCCCTCCCCGTGGTTTGTCTCGCATTTTTAAGATCGCCTGTCTGCGATTGTTTTGCATATATATATATATATATATATATATATATATATATATATATATATATATATATATATATATATATATATATATATATATATATATATATATATACACATGCACTATATATATATATATATATATATATATATATATATATATATAAATATATATATATATATATATGTATATATATATATATATATATATTATATAATATATATATATATAATATATATATTATACGTTTAAAGATATATATATATATAATATATATATATATATATATATATATATATATATATATATATATGTACACACCTAATTGTAGTTACAGGGGTCGAGACTCAGCTCCTGGCCCCGCCTCTTCACTGAATGCTACTATGTCCTCTCTCTCCCTGCTCCATGATCTTTATCATACCTCGTCTTAGAGCTATGTATGGTTCCTGCCTCCACTACTTCGCTCGCCAGACTTTTCCACTTCCTGATCATTCTGTGGCTGAATAAATGCTTCCTAACATCCCTGTGGTTCATCTGAATCTTCAGATTTCAAGAGTGACTCCTTGTTTCTGTGTTCTCTTTCTGGAACATCTTGTCTCTGTCCACCCTCTCTATTCCACGCAGTATTTTGTATGTTGTTATCATGTTTCCCCTATCCCTCCTGTCCTCCAATGTCGTTAGGCCTATTTCCCTCAACCTTTCTTCATTGGACATTTCCCTTAGCTCTGGAAGTGACTTTGTCCCAAACCTTTGCACTCTCACTAATTTCTTGACGTGCTTGATCAAGTGTGGGTTTCAAACAGGTGCTGCATACTCCAGTATGGGCCTGACGTACACGGTGTACAGTGCCTTGAAAGATTCCTTACTTGGGTATCGGAATGCTATTCTCAGGTTTGCCAGGCGCCCATATGCTGCAGCAGTTATCTGGTTAATGTGTGCTTCCGGAGACGTGTTCGGTGTTATACCACGCCAAGATCTTTCTCCTTGAGCGAGGTTTGCAGTCGTTGGCCACTTAGTCTATACTCTGTCTGCGGTCTTCTTTGCCCTTCTCCGATCTTCATGACCTTGCAGTTGGCAGGGCTGAATTCGAGACGCCAGTTGCTGAACCACGTGTCCAGCGTGTCCAGGTCATTTTGAAGGCCTGTCTGATCCTCATCTGATTTAATTCTCCTCATTAACTTCACATCATCTGCAAACAGGGACACCTCATAGTCTATCCCTTCCATCATGTCATTTTCATATACCAAAAATAGCACTGGTCCTAGGACCGAGCCCTGTGGGAGCCCGCTCGTCACAGCTGCCCACTGTGATACCTCATCACGTACCGTGACTCGTTGTTGCCTCCCTGTCAGATATTCTCTGATCCACTGAAGTGCCCTTCTCGTTATACGCCCTTCTCGTTATACGCGCCTGATCCTCTAGTTTCTGCACTAATCTCTTGTGAGGAACTGTGTCGAAGGCCTTCTTGCAGTCCAAGAAAATACAATCAACCCACCCCTCTCTCTCAACTCTTACTTCTGTTACTTTATCATAAAATTCCAGAAGATTTGTGACACAGGATTTGCCTTCCATGAAACCGTGCTGGTTGTCATTTATACTTTTGTTCCATTCCAGATGCTCCACCAGTCTCCTCCTGATAATATTCTCCATGACTTTGCATACTATACACGTCAGTGACACTGGTCTGTAGTTTAGCACCTCTTTTCTGTCTTCTTTTTTAAAAATGGGAACTACATTTGCCATCTTCCATACCTCAGGTAGTTACCCAGTTTCAGTGATGTGTTGAAGACTGTGGTTAATGGGACACACAGCATTTCTGCTCCCTCTCTAAGGACCCACGGGGAGATGTTGTCCGGTCCCATTGCCTTTGAGGTATCAAGGTCACTTAGCAGCTTCTTCACCAACTCCTCAGTTGTGTGTATGTCATCCAGCACTTGTTGGTGTATTCCCTGTTGGTGTCCCCCTCTGTCCTGTCTTCCCAGAGTCCTTCCTGTCACCACTGTAAATACTTCATTAAGCCTCTTGTTGAGCTCCTCACATACCTCTTGCTCGTTTAGTGTGAGTTCCCCACCTTCTTTCCTCAGCCTGATCACATGGTTTTTGACTGTTGTCTTTCTCCTAATGTGGCTATACAGCAGTTTCGGGTCAGACTTGACTTTTGATGTTATGTCTTTTCATACTGTCTCTGGGTGTGCTGCAGCTGTGGCAGATTCTAGTCATAATTAGTTTCTCGAAATTTCGTTCCCTTTTAGTTTTAGCTCTTCCATACTCATTGTGCATAGTGTACACGCTTGTGCTAAGTTCTACTGGGGGCTATTTGTTAAATTAAAACTTTCATCTTGTGTGTACTTTGTACCTCATTTATGTTGCTTTTTTTGACTGCTATTATCTGGTTCATATCCCGGTCATAGCTGTAAGCTTATTGAAGGCACCTGTGTTTCTGATATTGTAAAAGTTTCCTTTTCTCTCCCCTGCTCTCTTCACCATAATTCCCCTAAAAGAGGAGGAGTAAAGGGATGCTGTTGACCACGATATCTGAATCATCCCAGCTATATGGGGTAGCTCCTTCCTCCATTATTTTTTGTCTTACTCCCTTCACCCAACTCATCTTCCTCTCGCCGTTTCTCTATCTCCCTTCATCGCCCTCTTAGTCTCCCTCCATCAAACTCATTTCGTCCCCTACCCTCTCTGTCTCTGTCTGTCTGTCTGTCTGTCTGTCTCTCTCTCTCTCTCTCTCTCTCTCTCACTCTCTCTCTCTCTCTCTCTCTCTCTCTCTCTCTCTCTCTCTCTCTCTCTCTCTCTCTTTCTCTCTCTCACCTCCCTTTCTTCACATTTCTGTCTCTATTGAATAAAAGTTATTTTACTCTTAAAGTTAAAATATTGCAAACAAAAAAAATGACTGCCTTTTACAAGACCCAGAAGTTCTTAAATTCACTGCAGATTTGAGAAAAAAAAATATCTGTGGAAACGTAAATATACCCAAGAGCTGGAGCCGCCCTATTTCCCCCTGGAAGCGGGAGACAAGAGACATGGAATTTTATCTTCAGTTCCTACTACCCGAGTTGTAACTTCTACGGATGGATTTCAGAGTTAAAAATTCTTTATATCTCACCAGTTGCCCCCATACATTGGGGCTGATGGTGAGGCATTGAATTTCAGCTTCCTAGTTCTTCGGGCGTCTCCCCTTCACTGGCAGCCCCTTCGTCAGATCACAGCCCAACAGCCAGGCTGAACACCTGCCCACCCTGATTGCGTTATGTTGTGCCAGTGGATGTTAATGAAGAACTGTGAACTGCATCGTGCAAATTCGACCCTCTACTGGATCTCGCCTACTGTACACTAATTTCAAAAAATATGATTTTTAAGCTTAGAATTTACTCGAGCTGACGAGTGAATTCTTCCAGTCTGTCTGGAGGATGAACATCCCCCGCGGTCCGGTAGATCAGGACCTGAACAACCAGGCTGTTGCTACTGGCCCCACGTAGGAACCAGAGTCCGGTATCTGTGCAGTTCCCTCTTGAAGGCCGCCAGAGGTCTATTGGTAATTCTCTTCATGCCTAAATGACCTAACTGATATACAAGTCGTAGCTGTTTGATTATCTTATTTTAAGAGGAAGGCGCTAAGCCCGTAGGGGTTATATAGACTGTGCCTGGGAATGGGAAGTACTTAGGTTTGATTTAATTTCTCAGATTAGTTTGATCCAGTGCTTAGATTAAGAGCCTATCACCAACACCAAGCATCCTTGAATAAACAGAAAAGTGGACGAGGGGCTCTAACCGTGGTCTCGAGATTACAGTTACAGAGCATTACCGATGAGCTACGTGGCTTCTTATAGGAAGGTTTCACAGAAGGCACTGCTGTGTCCTCTCTGTGTTCTTGAAGGGCGAGGACACAGACACGGCTGCCGCTCTTCTAATTTCCACCCCCCTTTATTGCAGCTCTTTTCACGGTTTTCATTCCCCCGACCACTACTCCCTACCCCTATCCTTTTCTGCTGTTCTTCTGTTGCTGTCCCTCCATTTGTAGTTCTTCTCTCCCTATCTCTCCTGTTATGCCCATTTTCCACCCTCTTATTGCTGCTCTTCCAGCTACTGCTGCTGCTGCTGCTCGTCAACCGCTGTTGCTGCTCTACTTCCCTTCCCACCAATTGTTGCTTCACCCCCCGCTGTTGCTTCCATACTACTGTTCCCCCTCCTTGCTACCACAACCCTCCCCACTACTGTTACTACTACTACCATACTACTGTTCCCCCTCCTTGCTACCACAACCATCCCCACCACTGTTACTACTACTACCATACTACTGTTCCCCCTCCTTACTACCACAACCCTCCCCACCACTGTTACTACTACTACCATACTACTGTTCCCCCTCCTTGCTACCACAACCATCCCCACCACTGTTACTACTACTACCATACTACTGTTCCCCCTCCTTACTACCACAACCCTCCCCACCACTGTTACTACTACTACCATACTACTGTTCCCCCTCCTTGCTACCACAACCATCCCCACCACTGTTACTACTACTACCATACTACTGTTCCCCCTCCTTGCTACCACAACCCTCCCCACCACTGTTACTACTACTACCATACTACTGTTCCCCCTCTTTGCTACCACAACCCTCCCCACCACTGTTACTACTACTACCATACTACTGTTCCCCCTCCTTGCTACCACAACCCTCCCCACCACTGTTACTACTACTACCATACTACTGTTCCCCCTCTTTGCTACCACAACCCTCCCCACCACTGTTACTACTACTACCCTACTACTGTTCCCCCTCCTTGCTACCACAACCCTCCCCACCACTGTTACTACTACTACCATACTACTGTTCCCCCTCCTTGCTACCACAAGCATCCCCACCACTGTTACTACTGCTACCATACTACTGTTCCCCCTCCTTGCTACCACAAGCATCCCCACCACTGTTACTACTACTACCCTACTACTGTTCCCCCTCATTGCTACCGCAACCCTCCCCACCACCGTTACTACTACTACCCTACTACTGTTCCCCCTCCTTGCTACCACAACCTTCCCCACCACTGTTACTACTACCACACTACCACTGTTCCCCCTCCTTGCTACCACAACCCTCCCCACCACTGTTACTACTACCACACTACCACTGTTCCCCCTCCTTGCTACCACAACTCTCCCCACCACTGTTACCACTACCACACTACCACTGTTCCCCCTCCTTGCTACCACAACTCTCACCACCACTGTTACTACTACCACACTACCACTGTTCCCCCTCCTTGCTACCACAACCCTCCCCACCACTATTACCACTACCACACTACCACTGTTCCCCTCCTTGCTACCACAACCCTCCCCACCACTGTAACCACTACCACACTACCACTGTTCCCCTCCTTGCTACCACAACCCTCCCCACCACTGTTACCACTACCACACTACCACTGTTCCCCCTCCTTGCTACCACAACCCTCCCCACCACTGTAACCACTACCACACTACCACTGTTCCCCTCCTTGCTACCACAACCCTCCCCACCACTGTTACCACTACCACACTACCACTGTTCCCCTCCTTGCTACCACATCCCTCCCCACCACTGTTACCACTACCACACTACCACTGTTCCCCTCCTTGCTACCACAACCCTCCCCACCACTGTTACCACTACCACACTACCACTGTTCCCCTCCTTGCTACCACAACCCTCCCCACCACTGTTACCACTACCACACTACCACTGTTCCCCTCCTTGCTACCACAACCCTCCCCACCACTGTTACCACTACCACACTACCACTGTTCCCCTCCTTGCTACCACAACCCTCCCCACCACTGCTACCACTACCACACTACCACTCATGTTGCCTCACACTTCCCTGTGTTCTCTGCCGCTATAATCACACCTGATTTTATTTCCCCCTTCCATAGCGGTTTCGGCTTCACCCACCTGTTGTCACCCTCGTCCTCGCTCTCGTCCTCGTCGCTGCCACCCTCGTCCTCCCTGCCACTCACGTCCTCCCTGCCACCCTCGTCCTCGCTGTCACCCTCGTCCTCGCTGGCACCACTCATTCTCCCTGCCACCCTGCTCCTCCCTGTCACCCTCGTTCTCCCTGCCACCCACGTCCTCCCTGCCACTCTCGTCCTCTCTGCCACCCTCGTTCTCCCTGCCACCCACGTCCTCCCTGCCACCCTCGTCCTCGCTGTCACCCTCGTCCTCGCTGTCACCCTCGTTCTCCCTGCCACCCACGTTCTCCCTGCCACCCTCGTCCTCGCTGTCACCCTCGTCCTCGCTGTCACCCTCATTCTCCCTGTCACCCACGTCCTCCCTGCCTCCCTCGTTCTCCCTGCCACCCACGTCCTCCCTGCCACTCTCGTCCTCGCTGTCACCCTCCTCCTCGCTGTCACCCTCGTTCTCGCTGTCACCCTCCTCCTCCCTGCCACCCTCGTCCTCGCTGTCACTTTCGTCCTCTCTGTCACCCTCGTCCTCGTCAGTTAAAACCACAGATTTTTTTGGCCATCGATGGTAAAGCTACAGATTTGTTGGTCATAGAGGGTTCAAACCAAAGATTTCTGGGTCAAAGCTCATAAAAAAAAGCATCGATCTAAATATTATTGTAAAATATGGACAAACGATACCAGGATGCTGAACAAACCACGGAACGGGTGGGATATGAACCCATAGCAATAAAGTCTTAGACTCATAGTGTGGCTGTGACGTGGATTTACTTAGCATGAGCCTGTAGGCCTGCTGCAGTGCTCCTCCTTATGTTCTTAAGACTCATTTAAAATGGTTTCAAGGCCAACCCGTTCAGAGGTTTGTTTGCAATATTGTTATAACCATTTTATGATCTTACTGAAGAAACATTTGCTTGGTCAAAGTTGCGCTCTTAACAAACTTTATCACGTCATCAGCTCAGTCTAAAAGTGAGCTCAGTCTGAAAGTGAGCTCAGTCTGAAAGTGAGGTCAGTCTGAAAGTGAGCTCAGTCTGAAAGTGAGGTCAGTCTGAAAGTGAGGTCAGTCTGAAAGTGAGCTCAGTCTGAAAGTGAGCTCAGTCTGAAAGTGAGCTCAGTCTGAAAGTGAGCTCAGTCTGAAAGTGAGCTCAGTTAAATAATAATCACAGGTATGATCAGCGGTCTTGTGTCTTTATTCCATCATTCTTGCATATTTCACATCATACTTGTGACCATATTTCTCATATCATACATGTGTCTTTCTATATCACACTTGTTCCTTTCAGTATTATTCTTATATCATACTTCATATATCATACTGGAGCTTTTATACTTGTCCTTCCACCATCATACTTATACCATACATTTGTATTTTTATATCATACACGTGTATGTTTATATCATACATATGTATTTTTATATCATACTTCTCTCTCTCAGTATCATACATATTATATAATACTCGTGTATTTTATTAATTATACTTTTGCCGTTTTATATGATATTTGCCTTTTTTTCCTTGAATATTTTTGGCCACTTATAAATTTCAGCCTTTTTTATAACATATTTCTTGCACTCTTATCCAGCACCACAATAATGTTGTCCAGCACCACAATAATGTTGTCCAGCACCACAATAATGTTGTCCAGCACCACAATAATGTTGTCCAGCACCACAATAATGTTGTCCAGCACCACAATGTTTTAGCCTCTATAACTGTACTCGGGAGTTTGTTCCACTCATCCACAACTCTATTACCAAACCAGTGCTTTCCTATATCCTTCCTGAATCTGAATTTTTCCAACTTGAAACCATTGCTACGAGTCCTGTCTTGGCTTGAAATTTTCAGCACGCTATTTACATCCCCTTTATTTATTCCTGTTTTCCATTTATACACCTCGATCATTTCCCTCCTAATTCTACGTCTTTCGAGAGAGTGCAGATTCAGGGCCCTCAGTCTATCCTCATAGGGAAGATTTCTGATACATGGGATCATCTTTGTCATCCTCCTCTGTACGTTTTCCAGAGCATTTATATCCATTCTGTAATATGGTGACCAGAACATAAGAACATAAGAACATAAGAAAGGAGGAACACTGCAGGAGGCCTGTTGGCCCATACTAGGCAGGAATTACACCACGTTGTCAATAAAGGATCACATTAAACTGCATATGTGTTTATGTTTCCATTGTGTCGGTATTTTATACCATTTATTTTCACCTAGTAGCAATCAGCGAAGAGGCGAGGCCAGGAGCTATGACTCGACCCCTGCAACCACAAATAGGTGAGTACACACGCACACGCGCACACACACACACACACACACACACACACACACACCACCGTACGTGGGTGTTTGTTGTTTGCGCGCGCATGTGCGTGCGTGTCAACTTCAATATGAGGAAGGACTCCTGTTTGTCTCTGCAAATATTTGAAACATTTCTAAGCCGTTCATATTTATTTTACACACGGTGTTTGTCAATGTGCTTGATTTTCAGAGTAACAATTTCTGTGCAGGAAAAACATTCTGTCTTTAGTAATAATGGTAGAATTACCAACAAAACGTTAAAAGACACGGATGCAATTAAACCACACCTCAGGAGAGAACTGAACTCGTGGCGATTGAGTCGTTGTTTGCAATCGTGTTATTACGATTTCGTAAGTCAGATGCAACTAATGTGACATTTTATTATTGCAAATTTTCGTGCCTGGAGAGCGAAACGTCACATTAGTTGCATCTGTGTCCATTTACTTAATATTCTGTGTTCAGATGGAAAGTCAGCAAGCAATAGTTAACAAAGGAGACACATCTGCCTCTGTAACAAACGAAAAGATATTTTATATGTCCAGTGATTTAAACAAATACATTTCATATATTTCGCAAAGCACATAACGTCATGCACGAATAAGATTTATCTTATTTGTAAGAGGAGAAAAAAAGTGGGACTCCAGTGGCTGATAAGTATGCATAGAGTAGGTGGACGCAGGCGTCCCCTGACGACCTCACAGCACCTAGTGATGCTGCCTCTATCATCAACCAACACACTATTCTATGCTACTGAATCAAAATGAAGTTTCTCTCCTACTAACGGCTTTTATATAGTTTTTTTAAAGGTAAAGAGCTTTTTTAATTGTCGCGCTCAGAGGACCAGGAGCTGCTACCTTAATCATCAACCTCATCAACCAACGCACTCTTCTGCGCAGCTTAATCAAAATGATGTTTCTTTCCAACTAATGACTTGAATACAGTTTTTTCTTCGAGGTGAAGAGTTTTTTTAATTGACACTCTCAAAGGACCAAGAGCTGCTGCCTCTCTCATCAACCAACACACTCTTCGTGTGCAGCTGAACTAAAATGGAGTTTCTTTAACATTAACTGAAGATAGATAGCCTCCGCTTCGTCAGATCAGTTCTGACCAGTTGATTATAACGAAGCACTCACCCCCTCGGGTTTACTTCTTCCTTAAAATCAAAATATAATCATAATTTTGTATATTAATAATTTTTATTCGAAGTATTATTATTATTAGTAGTAGTAATAGTACTAGTAGTAGTAAAAGTAGTACTTGTAGTAGTACTAGCACTAGTACTAGTAGTACTAGTACAAGTACTAGTACTAGTACTAGTACTAGTACTAGTACTAGTAGTACTAGTAGCACTAGCTGTAGTAGTAAATTTTTAAGTTATGCAAGAAGAGAAATTACTAAATATTGCTTCATAATTATCAAACATTTTTCAATATACACACGAGTGCATACATATGAATATCTATACACAAGTGAAGACACATTCACATGTACACGCTTGTGCAAACGTGCACACATGAATCCACTTGTACACGTGCATACATGGATCAACATGAATAGCATTTCAATAACATATCTCATCCCTCCCTCAGAGTATTAGTAGCACAGATTCTTTGTAAAACTGTAAATGAGTCTTTGTAACATTAGGTGCGTCGATAAATGGTTGGAAGACACTAAGAATTACGTGGCCAAAGATCAAAATTATCATTGGAGAGTCAGATTAAGAACAAACCCCAATATTAGTAGGTAGAGCAGATTCGAAGTATTCTATATAAAGATTAACGAAAATATGCGAGTAAATTACTAAAGTCAACTGTAGCTGATATTAACAGAGGTCATCATGATAAGCAAAATTTGATGTACGGTGCTCGGTGTGGATCCACCAGGGCAGTTCCTGCCTAACTAATTTACTTTCTTCAGTAAAGCACTTGAAGCGTCTTTGAAACACCGAGTCTTTTTAGCACGAATCTTCGACATCGAAAACACTGAAATATTTTGCTCGCTGGAAATACCTCGACGAAGAAGATACAAGTCTAAATACTATATATATATATATATATATATATATATATATATATATATATATATATATATATATATATATATATATATATATATATATATATATATATATATATATAAACTCTGTAGACGAGGGAAGGCGGGGTAGGGGTCGGCCTAGGAAAGGTTGGAGGGAGGGGGTAAAGGAGGTTTTGTGTGCGAGGGGCTTGGACTTCCAGTAAGCATGCGTGAGCGTGTTTGATAGGAGTGACTGGACATAAATGGTTTTTAATACTTGACGTGCTGTTGGAGTGTGAGCAAAGTAACATTTATGAAAAGATTCAAGGAAACCGGCAGGCCGGACTTGAGTCCTGGAGATGGGAAGTACAGTGTCTGCACTCTGCACTCTGCACTCTGCACATCTGTATTCAAGCATGCCTCTGGCAAGACAGTGATGGAGTGAATGATGATGAATGTTTTTCTTTTTCGGGCCACCCTGCCTTGGTGGTAATCAGCCGATGCGTTAATAAAAATATACATATATATCGTGCCAAATAGGTAAAACTTGCGAATTTGGCTTAAATAGCTACGCTCTTCTTGCCGAATAAGGCATTAATTTCGCAAAAATAATTCTGAACTCAACGAAAAAAATATATTTCATTGTGTTTATCAAATTACTGTAAACTTACATAAAATATATTAACAGAGGAAATGGGACGCGAATCCCTGATAAACAACCTATCGTCACGCACCTTAACTGACTACGAGAAACAAGCACGGAGTCTGGGACTCAAATTTACCACCAACATACGCAAACCTAACTATCAACTCAACCTAATTACCAGGAACCATAGACAAAGTGACAGCAACTTACAGAAGGGTTATATACAGGGCATTCTCACTGCAGCTTTATGTGAACCTTCTTCTTCTAATCTTCCTAGACGATACATCACTGCCCTTAAGGACCTCGCTAACGACCCCAACATTATCGTCACCACCGCCGACAAAGGAGGTGGAGTCGTCATACTCAACACCAGCGACAACAACACTAAAATGATGGACCTTTTGAGTGACCAGTCTACATACGAACCCATCAGCACTCAACAGTGGGAGACATTCACCAAAGATTTTCTATACAAAACCAGACAAATACTCAAACGCACTAGAGAAGGGAAGAAACTTCTGTACCTGTTACCCAGCAACCCTAAACCAGCACACATGTATGGTTTACCCAAGACCCATAAACACAATATTCCTCTCAGACCAATCACGTCAGGTATAGGCAGTGCTCCACACAAACTAGCCGGAGTTCTTGCCAAACATCTTTCCTGCCTTCTGGGGACCATCAGCCCCGCTCATCTTAACACTCAGGCGACCTTCTCAACCGCATCCGAAACCTCTCCATCTGTAACAAGAAACTAAGCAGTTTGGACGTGACTTCCCTTTTCACAAAAGTACCTACCACTAAAGCCATCGAGGTTCTACGACGTAAAGTCAATCAGGACCTTAATCTTCCTCTACCTCCCGGAGATTTTGTTGACTTGATTGAACTCTGTGTTAATTTCAACTGTTTTTCTTTCAATAACATGCTCTACAAACAGACCTACGGCATGGGAATGGGGTCCCCCATCAGTGCCGTCCTAGCCAACTTATACATGGAACACCTAGAGTCCGAACACTTCGCCAACATCATCCCTTCATGCGTCACTTGGTTACGTTACGTGGACGACGTCCTCGTAATAACTCCCAAACGTTTTGATGTACGGAATCTTCAGGCAAGGCTCAACGCAGTTGAACCGGTGATCCAGTTTACACTAGAAGAAGAGTCCAATGACAAGCTACCTTTCCTAGACGTCCTCATTCACAAAGTAAATAATCTAAGATTTCAAGTTTACCGGAAACCTACAAATAAAAATGATCTCACACACTTCTATTCCAGTCAAGATACCAAGACCAAAAGAGGCATCATCATCGGGTTTTTCCTAAGAGCATACCGAATTTGTAGTCCTGAGTTTCTTGACGAGAAATGTACATACATTCACCAAACATTCACTGAGTTACATTTTCCTTCCTTTGTCATCAAAGACTGCAAGAAAAGAGCTCTTCAGATCATTAATTCTCCACGCACCAACACCACTCCCAACAAAGTTATAATTCTTCCCAACAGCCAGGTTGCACTGAACATTTCTAAAGTACTTTCACAAGCTAACACCAGAGTCGCCATCGCTTCCAGCACTTCAATAAAGGATCTGACCAGGACAAAATCAAAGCACCACGAACCAGTCAATGCAGGGGTTTACACTATACCCTGTGGAGGCTGTGACAAGATTTATGTAGGTGAAACAGCAAGAAACCTCGACACCCGCCTCAATGAACACATTTACGCATGTAAGAACGATAACTTGAACAACGCCTGTGTACAACACCGAAATTCCACCAATCATCTCATGAAATTCAGGGACGCCCAATTAGTGATCAAAGAAACTAATTTCCGCAGACGCAAGTGCCTCGAATCAGCACTAATCGCTGTTTCTAATACAATTAAACAAAACAAAGGCAGCTTCACCATCTCTGAAGTCTTAGCAAGAATCCTCCTGAAAACAGTAAACCCTGCCATCACATAGTCTCTCCTGTTAATACAACACAAAGCACATTACAGAGAATGAACACTGAAACAGGCCTTCTCTATCCAGTCTATATTTGTCTAACTTATTTTCATGTTACCCAAGTAATAGCTTTGATATCCTTTTACTCATGTACCATATTGTATTACTACTACTACTACTACCACTAGTATTGCACCTCACTCTGAGTCTATATATACCCTCTGTGTCCATGTATTGTTTGTAACGGCTTGACAAAGCTCCTGGAGAGCGAAACGTTGCCACAATAAAATGTCACATTAGTTGCACTTGTGTCCTTTTACTTTACATAAAATATATTTAGTTGGATTAGGCTAAATTAAATTGCGCTTGTTATAATAAGGTTAGGTATGTTTTCTAAGGTTCTTTTGGTACAAAATCATTAATTACATAAACTTTAAATGTATAAGAGAAAATTTTAGAAAGGACTTAATTTTAAACGAGTTCTTGCTAATTGACCAGTTTTACTTATTCGGTACGACATATATATACTTTTACATTTGTAAGTTATGGCATATTCATATGTACACATAATATCCTTACCATGCCTCAGCATATTTCCGACCACCTTGATCTAACGACGAAATACAAAGTCGTGATATTTTCCAAGATTCTACTACATTAAGTTCAAGGAACGTGAGGCTTCTTTGTGAGTGGATTATCTTCTCGTACTTGTCGTTCCAGAGGCAGACAAGTTCACCCCTTGTGCCTTCCAGACAAAAAAAAAAAATGCCATTTGGGGATAAACCGCTTCGGTAACTGAGGCAAGGAGTATAGACATTAAATTATTATTATTATTATTATTATTATTATTATTATTATTATTATTATTATTATTATTATTATTATTTTTATTATTATTATTATTATTATTATTATTATTATTATTATTATTATTATTATAAAAAAGAAGTGCTAAACTAGGTGTAAAATTATGAAATCCATAGTGTATACTTATTGTTAGTGTGTTAGATACAAGGTTGTTAACTCTACGCAGAATAGTGTATACTTCAGTCCTTATTATAGTGTTTAAAATAAACATACAAGGTAACAGTTCATTATTTATGGCCTCACTGAATTCATGAAAATTTTAAACTCTAAAGACGTGAGTTTATAATTTTTCTTATTTTTTTTTTCATTTACAATATTCTATAATCCTACATAAAACATTTGATTTTAAGCTCTATAAGAAACAGTAGGTTAATGAAATCTAAAAAAAAAAAAATTGTCACCGGGTATGTACAAAGCCTCTAAAAATATAAAAATATTTTTAGTTAAGACGCACCAACACTTAAGTGTTTTAAGCTGACCAGAAGAGGCTTTCTCTGGTTATTACACTGAAAACAATTAACAAAATAGGCAATTTAAAATTTACATAGCTCAAAGTGAAAGCCCATCGATATTTTAACAGTTATGGCTATCAAAAAAAGGCATTCTTCAGTTACTTCTCTGAATCCAAAGACTCCAAGATTTTAAAAATGTCATTAAAAGTATAAATAGTCTTAACTTACAGGCCACCATATTTCATTTTGAATGTATAAGTGTAAATACTTTAAATGTACACAAGTATCACTTGTTCTGAAACAATGGTTTGTGCTAAAGAATCTGTGGGAGGTGTTTTCTCTATATATCGAATACTTATATAGTTTATGACAGTAGATTTGTTATTCGAGTTTAAGTTTCTTATCATCTCTCCTCTCATGGACTGATGGCTGTATCAAAACCATCAGTTACCATTTTTTTTTCTTTTTTGAGTTGAAGATGTTGGAAAGAGTGACATATATAAAGAAGGAGGTTTAAAAAGAATTAAGAAAGCTGAGTTATAACTATGTATTTTATAAACATTCCCATAATTACGAGAGTTAACTTTAAATATTTTTTTGGTCAATCCTCAGGCATAAGTCACTACTGTGAAATAAAAGGGGAAGAAAATCAGGTAAGGTGAAGAAACGATACGAATGCCTGAAGACAGGTACGGTGAAAAGGTGAGAATAAAATGAGAAGACTGGTCACATGAGGAGAAAGCTAAAGGTCAGGTCAAGAAAGAGGTATTCTGTCAACTAGAGAACTTGTCAATATACAGTAAGGTTACAGATGTAAGCATCTTCAAATAGTATATAAAAAATAAATGCACAACATCGTCAAGGTAACACTGTGGAACCCGGATCTCCATCGTGTGCGTATCTTACACTGCCAGCCTTACCGCTGACAAATTCATAAGTACGTCAGGAGATATGCTCGGTATTATACTCACCCCAAGATCTTTTTCCTTGCCCCCTTCCCCCTAGCCTGTAATGTGTCTTTGGTCTGATTTGACCTTCCCCAATCTTTATGACTTCGCACTTGATGGGGTTAAACTTCTGGAGTGAGTTGCTGGACCAGGCTTGCATCCCGTCCAGATCCCTTTGTAGTCCTACCTGATCCTCATCCACTAGAATTCTCCGTATCAGCTTCATATTGTCTGCAAACAGGGACAACTCTGTATCTATCCATTCCGCCATGTCATTCACATATAAAAAAAACAGCACGGGCCATAGGACTGACTTTTGTGGAGCCTCGCTCTTCACAGGCGCCCACTCTGACACATCGTTACGTACCATCACTCTGTGTGTGTGTGTGTATGTGTGTGTGTGTGTGTGTGTGTGTGTGTGTGTGTGTGTGTGTGTGTGTGTGTGTGTGTGTGTGTGTGTGTGTGTGTGTGTGTGTGTGTGTGTGTGTGTGCGTGTGTTTGAAAGCAAGACGAACGCCAGTTGAGGATGATGAGTGTTTTGGTTGTCCAACGTTAAAAACAGATGGCAGCATTGGAAAAGTGAGGGAGGTTATTCACGAAGATCCTCGTCAAAGTATCCAGGACATTGCAAGTGTTATGGTAAATTTATGTTGGTCGTGTCAAAGAATTTAGACTAAAAATTTGTACATGAGGCGAGTGACTGCAAAATATGTGGCCCTCTTAATGACTCAAGACCAGAACATAGTTTTCTGGCAACATGCGACATGGCGATGGTCTCCCACACTTCAAGTTCCCCAAATCTAGCTCGCTGTGACTTCTTTCTCTATACGATACGATAGGACTCACAGGTAAGGACCCACGAGGGGCGAGGGGCAAGTGGGGACAGTGCGAAGAATAGACGGTGAGAGGAATGTCTTGAGTTGAAGAGAGAAGAGTCAGGACTAAACCCAACTGCTAAGCCTGGATAAACAATAACGAAGACGACATAAAAGACAACAGGGACTCTGCGGGTGCTGACTGCAACTGACTGGAAGCACTTCAACTTGCAATGACTGGATATGGTTCAGGGACACGTTATTGCAAAGGCGACGCAAAACGCACATCGCAAGCACTTCAGCCCTAAAAACGCACAAAGACACAGCTATACGGCAATGGCACTTTTAAGTTATTTGAATTTTTAAGCAAAAGTCAGATAATTTATGTGTATTGTGGTGGAGGTGCCGGATCATTTAATGATTGAAAAAGATTTACATCATTGTAAGGACGTCTGAGAGTATCAGCTAAGTATGTAGTCCAGTAGTCATGATATGTTTCAAGTCTGTCAAGTTGTTTGTCACTGTCTTCCAGTATACGTTCAAAGCTGGTGTGTTTGTCGTGAGGTGGAGAGATTCACTGGTGGCAAATTCGTCCCACCTCACTCCCAACACCCAACGTAATGCACGATTCTGGATACGTTGAAATTTTAGTGCGTTTGTCTTGGCGATTAACGTCAGAGCGAGTGGAAAGTAAGAGAGTAGAGGACGAATGAGTGCTTTGTAAAGATGTAGTTTTGTCTTGGGACTGGCTCCTCGCAGCTTATATAACCTTGAGAGTGCAGTTCCCGCCAGTGTGGTCTTTGCAGTAATGTGAGATTTTAAGTTCAGTGTGTGGTCGAGGGTAATACCAAGGACAACTGTCGTGAAGGAGCGTGGGATGTGGGTACGGGAGGTGCTTGTTTTGATTTCGACAGGAGTGGGGACATCACGCATTCTATGGAAGTAAGTGATTTTTGACTTATTTGGGTTGGTTTTGATGCGCCATAATAATTCCCAGGCGGTAATCCTGTCGACCTCTCTTTGTGTTCTGCGTGCAAGGAAACGAAAGTTTTCATGTGTTGTGAGTTGAGTGATGTCGTCTGCGTAAGAAAGGGTAAGTGTGTTTGGGTAAAGAGGTTCAGGTAAATCATTCGTGTAGAGTATACATAGGGTGGGAGACAGGACAGAGCCTTGGGGTACACCCGCTTTTAATGTGAAATAGTCCGAATAATGATCTCTGAACCGTATACGCATCGTTCGGCCATCTAAAAAATGACATAATAATTTCATCATATTTATAGTTAAGTCAAAGGAAGTGCAAAGTTTGTATTTTAATCCTTCATGCCAAACAGTGTCAAAAGCTTTCTCTACATCTTTGGCGACAAGGGCAGAGGTACAGTTCTGGGCTCTATTGATACGTATATAGTTCAGGATTATATTCAAAACGTCTTGGGTAGATCGTTTTTTTCGGAAACCGAATTGTCTTTCAGTAAGCAAGTTATGTGTCTCTAGGTGAGTCCTGAGTCGCATATTTACAAGTCGTTCAAAGGTCTTACCCAAAATTTCAAGGAGGCTAATTGGTCTATAGTTCTTGGGGTCAGTCAAGTCTTTCCCAGGTTTTGGTATGAGACATGCAGTTGCAGATTTAAAGAATGGGGGGGAAATAGCCAGATGCAAGAGAGGCATTAAAGAGGTCAGTGATAGCAGAAGCAACAGAAAGTGGAAGGTGACGAAGGACTGAATGTGACAGACCTGAAGCACCTGGAGCTTTTTTTGGAAGGTGTGTTAGTAAGGAGTGAACATCATTTACAGTAAAAGGAGAGTTTAGAGGATGCGTGGAAGATAGGGTGTTTAGGTTTATGATTGGATCAGGATTGGTTAAATCTTCATGGTTGGATACCCATCTCTCTATACACAAATAACCCGCACATAAAAGAGAGAAGCTTACGACGACGTTTCGGTCCGACTTGGACCATTGACAAAGTAACACTAACAGAGGTGGAGCAGGACGGCTATATATAGGCAGGAAGAGGTGGAGGTAGTAGTAGTAGTAGTAGTAGTAGTAGTAGTAGTAGTAGTAGTAGTAGTAGTAGTAGTAGTAGTACAAGAATTGTATATAATACCGACAGGATGAAATGACACATGCACAACACCCGGGCATCCCCACCGTAGACGTTTCGCCATCCAGCCAGCCACTGGATGGAGAAACGTCCACAACAAAGACAACCAGACGCCGCACATGTGTCTTAATTTCATCAGTAGTTGTAGTAGAAGAAGAAGAGGTAGTAGTAGTGGTAGTGGTAGAAGTGGGAAATAAGGAAGACGAGCCAGTCAAATACAAAGGAAGGGGAGCACTGCAAGAGAGCTAGAAACCCACAGAGGGAGAGCAAGCGCACCGAGGTGTGTGAAAGGGGAAGTGGTGAAATAAAATAAAATAAATGAAGAAGGAACAGAAACACGAGACAGGAGAGAGAAAGACAACCCAGAGGAGAAAAGGAGAGAGGAAAGGGGAAGAGGAAGAAGAAAAAGAAGAAGAAGAAGAAGAAGAAGAAGAAGAAGAAGAAGAAATGAGGATTCAGGTTAAGTCACGGGTGTTCTGAAGTTTGGAGCATTTTACAATGTAGTGGGAGAGGAAGGTATCTACAGAGACGAAGCCAGGGCTAAGGTTCATACAAGGAAAGTTGTGTATTAGAGAGGATTCAACTAAACGTCGTCGTAAGCTTCTCTCTTTTATGTGCGGGTTATTTGTGTATCGTTCCAGTCACGGTATTGTGCCTTTTTGTTATTTACCCATCTCTCTATGTCTAATGTGTGTGCTATGACAGCTTGGTCTGGTGGATGTGGGTGGAAGATGTTTTCCCATATGTCTTTGAAAATATGTACCGCTTCAGCAGGGTCAGAGATCTGTCTGTTGTTGCTGTTTATGTGTCTAAAGGTTGTGGATCGAGGGGTGCCTGTAAGTTTCCGAATGGATGACCAGAATGCTTTGGGATCTCTTGTACGTTGTACATCTGTATGATTTATATCTGATTGCCAATAAACCATACCCCCGGCCGGGATTGAACCCGCGGTCATAGAGTCTCAAAACTCCAGCCCGTCGCGCTAACCACTAGACCAGCTAGCCACAATAAGATTCATCCAACTAGGTATATTTCTACACCATAGGAAGGTTTGCACAGGCACCTCTGTGACCACAAATGCAAGTTTTTACAGACGAATCTCCAGCTAGCGTGGCCGTGACGAACTCTAGCTCAAGTCCCTTCACTGCCGTCAACATGACTTAAGAAATCGTAATGACACGATTGCAAATAAACCATACCCCCGGCCGGGATTGAACCCGCGGTCATAGAGTCTCAAAACTCCAGCCCGTCGCGCTAACCACTAGAGTTCGTCACGGCCACGCTAGCTGGAGATTCGTCTGTAAAAACTTGCATTTGTGGTCACAGAGGTGCCTGTGCAAACCTTCCTATGGTGTAGAAATATACCTAGTTGGATGAATCTTATTGTGGCTAGCTGGTCTAGTGGTTAGCGCGACGGGCTGGAGTTTTGAGACTCTATGACCGCGGGTTCAATCCCGGCCGGGGGTATGGTTTATTTGCAATCGTGTCATTACGATTTCTTAAGTCTGATTGCCAATGTCGGGCGTGGTCATCGTCTAGGCTATGGATGATATGTGTACGTAAAATAGTGAGGTCCCATCGGATGATATTGAGTCTGTTTTGGTTTGCTAGGAAACGGTGTCTGTAACATGTGAGTAATCTTTTGGTTCTTTCTGATGGGCGAAAAGAGTATCGTACTTTGTGGTGTGTCATTGGGATAACCTCTGTAGCAGTTTGGGTAATTGATTGTTGAATACGTTGAATTTGTGTGTCTATGTCTGATACTGGTCTATTGTCATAGTTGTGTGTGAGATCAAGAGTGTTTAGGCGTTGTTTGAACAGATCCCAGTCCGCCTGAGAATAAGCTGGAGAGGGGCGAACTGAAATGAGTATAGGATTTGAGGAAATATGCAAAATGATAGGAATGTGGTCAGATCCAGAGAGCGGTCCTGGTGTTGTGTAGTGATGTAAGCGATTACTAGCTCTGTTTGTAAAAATTTTATCAGGGGTGCCTTGGCCATTGTGTGTATAGACTGTTGGGAAGTAAGGTCCGAGGTGTATGAGATGTTTCTGTGTTACAAGTGTATGAAGTTGCCTTCCACGCAAATTTGTGGAGTTGTCATGGAAGTCTGTGTGTTTGGCATTTAGGTCGGCAAGTAGGTATACAGGGAGATGTGTATGATTAAAAAGAATGGTTAAATCATGAATGTTAATGTTTTGGTTGGGTCTGGTATATGTCGTGTACAGGATGATGGGTCCGTGTATCGTGTAAATTTTCACAGCCATGCTGTGAGAATATGTAAATGGAAGGGATAAGAACTCATGTTTTATTGTACTTTTAACAAGAATAGCTACGCCATTCCAGTGTTCGGCAGGAGACTGACGGGCTGTATATCCTAAGTGTCTGACACGTTGATCATCACGTACACACGTGCTGTTTAATAACAACACGTCTGGTTGTTCTGATTCAACGAGGTCAGCAAGAATGTATTTGTTTGCGTTATAAGCTCTTATGTTAAATTGAATAACCTTAAGGGCCATGGTTGGGGTTACTTGAAGGTCGAAATTGTAAGTCCTTCCTATTTTTATCGTGCTAACCCAGCACCTGATCTATATTTGGTCGGTTGTGTTTTACGGTTTCTGGATTTAGAACGGGAAGGGGAAGGTGAGAGGGGCCTGGAGTAGGAGGTGGGACTAGATGTAGTGTTAAGATGAGAGGATGAGTTGGGGCGAGAGGGAGAGGGCGAGGGCGGGGCTTAATTCATTAAGTGCTGAACTTTTACCAGACAGTCGTCGAATCCGGGAGAGTTGGTACACTGTTGTATCATAGTAGGAGGTCGAGACTTGAGAGTAGGAGAACGAGAAGGGCGAGTAGAGGAAGAAGGAGGTTGAGATCGTTTGGTGTTGGAGCCAGAACTGGTGGAAGGATTAGAAGGACAGGATTTTGGCATATGGGTGGAAGGAGAAGGGTCTGCCTGAGTAGAAGCTTGAAGAGGAGTTTCTGGAGTGGAGAGAGAGGCGTTGGGAAAAAGTTCATCCTTAGGAAGAAAGAAATCAGGAGGGAAAATGATGGGGTCAAAATTGTTGGCTTTCAAAAGATCATTCAGCATCGTTGGATAGTTGGCACTTTTAAATGCTTTATGACAGTATACAGCAGTGAGCACAATGGTCTCAAGGATATTAGATTGTTTTGAGGATGAAGAGGCCGAGGGAAGGTTGGTTTGTGCAGCAGCAGCATAGGAAGGATAAGTTGTAGAAGTGAAAGCAGGAGGAACATAAGAGTTTGGTTGGTAAGTGGATGAGAATGTTGTCTGTGTTTGTGAGTGTGGAGTCAAGACTGGGTTTGGGAGGTTCAGAGGTTGGTCTTTCCGTAATGAAGAAACATAATCCTTACGAGTAGGGCAGTTGAAAGAAGTAGCAGAATGTGCCTGAGAGCAGTGCAAACATTTTAGAGTGTTGGAACATTTTTGCCATGTGTGGCCTGGAGAAGAACACTTGGAACACAGCTGTTGCTTGTCACAAGTATTCTTTAGATGTCCAAACTCAAGGCATTTGTAGCACTGATGAATAGCGACATAGGTAGAAACAATGAAGTAGGTGGAATAAGAAAGTAGTTAGCTCGAACACCATGTTTGAACAGTTTATCAGCCTCATCTGGAGTGGAACATCTGATCTTAAGGATATTAGAGCGTTCAGGATGGAAAAGTTCCTCAACTGTGACTTGATTTTGAGTTGAAATGTCTGTCATCAAGGCGTCTTTGTTCTGGGTGTATTCGTTTAGCAGTGATGAGTCAACAAATTTTGCCACGACTGTACTCCTGGCCTTTTGATCAGGAGCCCATTCGATAGCAAAACCTGCCTGAAAGAGCTTTTCTCGGACTTCCTTACTTGTACATAGGTCATAGTTGACAGGATCAAGATTAACCTTACATCCGGTATGAGTCTTGAAGATGTTTATCATTCGAGCCTGGGTAATATTGAAAAAGGTAGAGGCATAGTCAATCGTATCCTTGTCAGCTTTAGAGTACTTTAACATCAAGGCCATTGTCGGAAAACTGGGTCTCTGTGCAGTTGCCATGATGACAACAGCACAGGTGGATATGCCGCTTGAATCGTGAGTGGCGTCTAAGGGGCGTCAAGTGCGTAATTCTGACAGATCATGTTTGTGTTGTAAGTGTACCTGCCAAGATTAGGCTTCCCGTGCGTTAATTACAAGGAATGCAGCCACGGGCACCGGACCAGACGAATACTCCCACCGACGCAGGAGCAGGTCCAGCCGATCCAGAAAAAAAGAAGAAAATTTTAGAGGAGAGAAAGGTGCTGGTGTCTCCAGAGCGATATAGTCAAGCCGATCCACTGTGTGGGGATCTTTAACCACCTCAATGAAGAGGGCTTGGCTGGCCTCTGAGGAGATTACGGCACAACAGAGAGCTAAACCCGTGTCACACAAAAAAAAGATATTGGTTTAAAAAAAAGCTGTCTAATTCTCAAAGATGCCTTCACAGCCGAACACGAGTAAGAGGATGTCGGTATGCAAGGATTACACATACACAGAGTGCATAGGTGTGGTCGTGATGCTCTTGAACAATATACCAGCAGGTAACATCGAACAGGTTGAGGTGGGAAGACTTCACCCAGCTGCAAGAGTGCAGAGGCCAACGGTCTGCCCTGGGGCAGGCAGCCAGCGACGCACCAAGTCCTGGAGCCAAGATGAAGAGTCTCCAGAAATCAACCAATCAGGCAATGTCTTCTTAAAACAAGAAAATCAATGCTATTTTTCCTTAACAAACACACCAAAAGCTTCTTCCAGCAAGTGGATCGCAAGGCACCCAATCAGGAGCAAGCAAAGCATGCAGCCAATCAGGAGCAAGCAAAGCATACAGCCAACCGGGAGCAGGTACGTCTGTCCAATGCGGAAGCTAGCAGAGGAATCTCTTCCCAAAAATAAGGCTATATATATTTTCCGCAGCAGTCAAAGACACTTTTAATAGCACCCTCATGTTTACATTAAAAATGACCTAAGTAATTGAGGCAAAATAGTTTATCCTACTAACCACTTTTAGTGGAAAATATTTGTGGACAAAAATTCTCTCTTACCAGGGAATTATTGCAGTCGAGAGATCCCGAATGTAAGGAATAACTTGAGAACAATATCTTTAAGACAATAAATTATTACCTAGCAATACTGTAAGTCATATTAAGTAAAATTCGAAGTAAATTAAAACTGCTTGTCTCACCATGTGGTGGTAATGTGGTTCGCCACATGTCTCCCTGTACACATCTAGTGAACTAAATGTTAAAAGAACTCCTAAGCTATGTTTAGAAGTTAGGAGAACCAAGGGAGGTGAATGGATGAATCAGAGAGCCATCACTCGTAGTGCGTCTCACAAACGAGACGTCATCAGATCCGCCTAGCTTTATCTTGGCGATGTAGTCAAGACAACGCTAGGCGGAAATTCTTCATACTATCGTAGGTCATCCTGGAATGGTAGATTAACAATAATCGGGTCTTCTAGTAAAATCGCCCGTATATGACACACGAAGCAATACGATCTTTTTGACGCAACAGTTGTAAAACCTCCCTGCTAGGAGAGATCTAGCAATTTTATTTTTTTCTTATGTTGATAGTGACGATTATTTATTGATGCACGATGTGACATTAGTCATTTAGTTTATGTACAGTACTTATTTCACTCATTTACTTATACAACTAGATATTTAAATTTTTTTTTAAGGTTAGATTTGTCATATAAATCAAGGGCGCTGCTTGGTCACTGAGCTGTTCTCGTGGATGCACATATTTACTAAGTAAGGAACGAAAAAGGATACATGGAGAATTTCCGTCGGCATTTTCCTGGCCTGTCTACGATACGATATGGAATTTTTATTAATTTTTTTGTATAAGTATTTCCTGTCGAAAATTTATGTTTTCCACACACTTATGATTATCTTTGTTCTTCTTTCCATTACATTATTTCTCCTCATTCTTTAGTGCTATTTTCCATTATCTTCCCTTCCTCTTCCTCATTATATAGTTTATTTTCTCTCACGTCCTCCCTTTAATCTTTATTCTCAAGCCGAGACTTGACAACTCCCAGGCACTGCCTCCTTCAGAGCATCATCCCATCAGAGCAATCTATCTTCACGGGTCATATGGTCTTCCACTTGTAAGGTTCTCCTTGGTATCTGCAAGAAGACACTGCGGCTTGACACAGTCATGTTGTGGCTGGTGTCTCCCTCCTACACATCGCCTGGACAATAGAATTTGCGGCGATTTTCGATTTTCGTTTTTTATTTTTTGTCTTTTTTTGCCACTATTCTGGATTATTTTTTTTACTTTCAATATTCATCAAGCATATTTTTCTCTCGCTTGTGATTTTGTGTTAGTTTTTCGTGTACTTGACTACATGTTTGCTTGTGTGTGTGTGTGTGTGTGTGTGTGTGTGTGTGTGTGTGTGTGTGTGTGTGTGTGTGTGTCTGTGTGCGCGTGTCCGTGTATGTGCGTGTCTGTGTGTGTGTGCGTGTCTGTGTGTGTGCGTGTGTGTCTGTGTGTGCGTATGTGTCTGTGTCTGTGTCTGTGCGTGTGCGTCTGTGTCTGTGCGTGTGTGTCTGTGTCTGTGCGTGTGTGTCTGTCTGAGCACGGCTCTCAGTGTCTGGGCGCGGCTCTGTGTGTCTGGGCGCATGTCCCTGTGTCTGAGCGCATGTCCCTGTGTCTGGGCGCGTGTCCCTGTGTCTGGGCGCTGGTCCCTGTGTCTGGGCGCGTGTCCCTGTGTCTGGGCGCGTGTCCCCGTGTCTGGGCGCTGGTCCCTGTGTCTGGGCGCTGGTCCCTGTGTCTGGGCGCGTCTCTCTCTGACTGAGCGTCTCTGTCCCTGGGCGTCTCTGTGTGGGTGTGTCTCTACTCACCTAGTTGTACTCCCTTGGTTGTACTCGCCTAGTTGTACTCATCTAGTTGTATTCACCTAGTTGTGGCTGCAGGGGTCGATTCACAGCTCCTGACCCCGCCTGTTCACTGGTCGCCTCTTCACTGCCTCCACTGCATCACTTCCCAGACTATTTCACTTCCTGACAGCTCTGTAACTGAAGAAATATTTCCTAATATCCCTGTGATTCATCTAAGTCTTCAACTTCCAATTGTGACCCTCTGTGTGTTTGTCTGTGTGTCTGTCTCTGTCTCTCGTTCATATCCACTTTATTCCTTTCTCACATACGCTCCGTGACTTAGCAAGACGACCCCAGCAGCCAGCATCTGTTCCCTGGCTGGCCCCAGGCCAGTGCTGGAGCGATTTACACATAGGAGCCCCAGCAGCCCGCAGCCACGATGCCGAGCCATTTATTTTACGGCTCTCACACATGTGATGAATGGTTTTGAAAACCGACAAGTTGAAGAATTGAGACACTTATGCAACACATGGGAATCTTTATTGAAGAAACATTTCGCCACACAGTGGCTTCATCAGTCCAATACAAAGTAGAAGTGGGTAAGGAGAGTAGAAGTATGAGGTAATCAGTCCCTCAACCTGGATTCGATGTGTTCAGTCCATCACTCTTGTAGTAAGTGCAGCATAGGGCCAGAGAGGTGGCTTATATACTGCGGTGAGATGAGTTGAAGCAGGAGGAGGCGGGATCACAGTGCGACCTGCCACTAGTTTTATATATATATTGTAAATATATTGTTTCTTATATAAACGGCGACAGATGTTGTGACTAACGTATTTCAAATGGAATGTTGTGGTTTTTGTCTTGTGCAAATGGAACGTCAATATTCTTCAAATGAAACTACGAATTCTGGTAACTTTACACAAAATACTGTACAAATACAAAACAAACATTCTACAGAACATTTTATTAAATTTTAATAATTTTTATGCCTAGCCTTTCAGACAGTTCCCACTTTAGCAGGAAAGCTTCTAATTCAACATGAAGATACAAATCTCCTTTCGAACCTGTTTGTCTACTAATACCCATGACCTCTAGGAATTCATTGCTTCGCATTGAATGTAATTATAATAAACTGACAAGCCACGTAGTATAACTTGACTCACGAAATCGTAATGACACGATTGCAAACAAACCATACCACGGGTGGGGTTTGAGCTTGCTGTCAGAGTCTCAAAACCCCAGACCGTCGCGTTAGCCACTGGACCAGCTAGCCACAAAAAGATTCATCCAACTAGGTATATTTCTACACCATAGGAAGGTTAGCACAGACACCACTGTGACCACAAATGCAAGTTTTCACAGACTAATCTCCCGCTAGCGTGGCCGTGACGAACTCTAGCTCAATTCCCCTCAAATATACCTAGTTTAATGAATCTTATTGAAAGCTAGCTGGCCAAGTGGCTAACCCGACGGTGTGGAGTTTTGAGACTCTCTGACCACGGGTTCAAACCCCACCCGTGGTATGGTTTCACGTAGTATATTTTGTCATTTTTTGGCAGCTTCTGTGTCTCTGTACCTCGTAAGAAGCAGATGAATAATGATAAAGAGGTAGACATTAGTAAAGCAATAATTCGAAGTATGATTCACGCTTAGATATGCTGTAAGGATAACTTTAAATATCATATTTCTATATATTTAAACCTTAAAAATCAGAAACATTACAAATACTGCAGAAATTTGAATTTAAAATAGCCAGACAGCAGAACTCTTACAATTATCTTCTACAAACATGTCAGGGGTGACCGCTATGTCACAGCAAATCATCGAAGAACTTGTTACAAGCACTCAAACCACTGATAACTACTGGTAAACCTACGGTCTCTTCTGCAGTGGTCAGATACGAGTGGTACTACAACGGGGAGCTGTGCCCTGACCACTGAACAGGTAGGTTATTTTGGGATGTTAATAATTTAGGTATCAGAAGTTGAAGAATGAGACATTTGTGTCACAGGTCATTTTCTGACGAAGACCTGAGACAGATAATTTTTCCAGACGAATTAACTAATAACATGCCAAAAAATGGGCATATCCATTCTTCTGAGTTCAAAATTAACTAATTTTTAATATATAATTTATTAAAATGACTATTAAATGCCTGAATTTATAATATTAATGTATTGGCAGGATATTCTTCTTTGACAGTTCGTCCTTTGAGTATGTAACATAACCTGTAAAAGATTGATTATAAAGTATCCCCGAAGGGGTTACTTCCTCAAAAACTTAGAATTTGAACACATGAACCTAGTGCTAGGTACAAGCAGGTGTTCGCATGCATTGGTGGCTCATGATCAATGATTTATAACCCATACTAAGCTTCCTTGAGTATATAACTTTAAAAACACTCTGTAGATGAAGGAGGAGGACAACATTCTTGAAATATCTAAGTGCACATTTAAAAGTTTTATGCGTAAAACAGTATAAATTTCCAGGTTAATCACATTAAGTATAATTAAGTAAGCCTTTTTTTAATGGCTTCAATCTCCAATGTATGTAAAATCTTAAAAACAATATAGCACCCGGCAAGTTTTATCTCTGTAGAAGATAATCTGATGATACACTGTTAGAGACAATATACTTGGATTGCTTGGATTCCAAACTTAAACTGAAGAATGACTTTTCCGATAGGCTTTAGACTTTCAGCGATTGTAGGTGTCATTAAAAAATAACATTCTGTTGGTGATGTGGACAACAAGGTTTTCTATTTAAAATATATTGCTCTCAATAAAATAGCTGGTGAATGTTTTTTTTTCCTCGAATTTACTTCAAATTTTAAATCCTGGTGTACCTTAATGAGAATTGCGCTTTGTACTAAAGAAAAAATTACTTCAAATTGGAGTTTCCTAGAAACGAACATTCAAATATTTTTCCGTATATATAGATTAGGAAATTTTTTAAAAAGATTTTAACCTAGAAAGAAAACAGATGAAAACTGGAATCTCACTGCTGTTTTATTTAATTTTCACGAGTTTAATAACCCTTGTACTATCCTGTTATCGTCACACTCTGAATCGTTATATGTACATGAGAGGATAGAAAGAGGTAGGAAGAGGGTTTTGACTTATTCCTGCCATTGTATTGTGATTTCTCCATGTTGTTCCTATACTGGCACTCAGACATTTGCGGAATTTAAGTCAACATTAGCGAGGTATCAGTCTCCTCATAAGACTGCCGGGCCATTTTTGCACTTCCTTATTTTTTTCAGCACTCACCTGCCTCTTACATCAATACAATTACATCACGTCAGACAGTAGTTCGCCATAGAAATCCCTGCTATGTATTGATTCTTTATGAGAGGAAGAACACACAGAAAACAGTGCTAAGGATTAAAATATTCTTCAGTGGTGGAGTACTGGTGAAATACTTTTAAATTACCCTCATGGAAGCAATACGCTTCAGCAGTAGCAAGCCACAACCAATCGTGGCGTGACCTTCCCAGTTATAAACTAATCATCCTTTGTAATTCCATTGGTCATTATGGCAGTTTAAGGTCTTAGTGAACTTTTTCTTGAAGACTCGTTACTTCTGTGTAAAATCCCATAACTTATTCAAAGTTTTAATCAGTCCCTCTCTGCGTTGCATTTTAAAGAAAAATATACAAAAAGTTTCGCCCTTTAATTAATATGAAGTGGAAAAAATATGATTTTGCAGTATTTTCACTTTAATTTTAAGCAAATTCAGTAGAAACTTCATCAATATTTAGATGTATATGGGACAAAAGCAAATTTTTACAGAAAAAGTGCCCGAACTTACAGGTTTTGATACACTTTCGCTATTTCATTACAAAAAATAAGTCCCATTATTAGGCTACGAAGGGGTTACTCCGCCTCTGATAAGTCAGTGATGATGACTAAGCTTATGATTACAATGTCTTCGGTGAATCTCATTTTACAAAATCCATTTTTTTTTACATTTGGAGAAAACTTATGACGTCCCCCCGGGATATTACATATTATCCCAAGCTTGTTTGTTAGACCGAAGATGTCTTTTTCCATAGACTTCTCTCAGGACGTAGAAACTACGCAATGTCTTCAGCACTAGCATATTTAAGTTCTGTCGATGACCTTATCACCTTTCATTCTTATGTACATTAGTATTCCTTCTCTGCTGATGATTTAATCAATACTTACGCAATATGCGAATGACCACCTCTATATTCAACCTTTCTAGTTATTATAATGTTCGCAATTAAGACTCGCCAGCTTGTAAAATTTCTAAGCCTGCTTTTCGATCGGTAAATGTCACTGTTTTCACCCCCTGTTTCCGGGGAGGAAAAACAGAGAAGTCTGTTATTTTGCCATTTTCGAGTTTACTGTCGAGTTTACAGAAAAAAAATGCTGTTACCTTACCTCAGTTCGTTTCAAAACCAATAACAGACGATCAACACTGGAATTTATTTACCTCGAGCTGATCCTAAGTTGCAGACACCAGGAGAGAGTTCTTTGACTATTAAAAGGTGCTGACAGGTATAATAAAGATCATAAAGGCACATGCAACACCTGGGTATCCTTATTATGAAGATGTTTCGCTTGACTGTGACTTTATTAATTCAATACAGAGGTTATTTGAAGGTGTTAAAACTAGAGACAGCAGAAGATAAAGTAATCAGTTTAAGGAACAGATTACGTCGTCTTTTACGGTCTCCACTTTCGACACTTTCACATGACTTCTTTACTGAATAAAATCGCTGGCTTGCGAAACGTATTCATAATTTTGTGACCCAGGTGCTACGCAGGTGTCTTCATCATCTTGGTCATTATACACCATTACTGTTACCAAGTATAGTAATGAGTATATCTGTATAATGACAAAGTTTTGTAAGCTGACTCTCTATACCAAAGGAGTGAAGAGGTTTGGATAATTAAATCCCCGTTGGGAACCGATCCCCCAAAGCCTTCAGGTGCAAACCGAGCGTTCTACCATACCACGGGAGAGTTATAACCTGCGATCAGTCATAAAACTCCAGACCGACGCGTTAGCCTCTGGACCAGCTAGCTACAATAAGATTAATCCAACTAGGCATATTTATACACCATAGGAAGGTTAGCATAGGCACCACAAATGCAAGTTTTTACAGACGAATCTCCCGCCAGCGTGGCCGTGACTAACTCTAGCTCAAGTCCCCTCAAAGCCATCATCATGAGTTTTATGACATTGATCGCGGGTTCGGTCCCCGCCCGTGGTATGGTTTGTTTGCAATTGTATCATTACGATTTCGTGAGTCGAGCGTTCTACCACAGATACAGGAGGGTACGTACTTCCACTACCTGCAATACCTCTTCAACTACTAAATCCACTTCATTCTTTGATTTTTCTACTTCCATCCCTGTTATTCCCTCGTATATACACTGGCTCCCTTACCTTCGTGTGTTAGTGTGTGACTAGTTAATGGTCCAAGTCGGACTGAAACATCATAAGTTTCTTTCTCTATGTGTAGGTTATGTGTATTTTGTTTAGCATTCTTTGTTTCATATAAACTACAGTATTAAGACTATGTGTACTCCTCTTCCACAGTTTTGTGTCCATTCTAAATAGAAATTAGTTAGGAGGAACTGGTAGAGTTTGTCTCGTTATTAGCAAAGTGACAATCGACCAGAATTTGGTCTTAATGACCACCTCAAAGTCAGCGTTTTAAATAATGTGAATAAACAACTAAATACATTTTGTGGAGTTTAATATCCTTTTTTATGGGTTCGTCGCATTACTCGTTGTCTTCTTTTCATAATTTCTCACAGATGTTAAAAAATCTAATAGTTTATGTATTCGTTCCTGATTCTTAAAACTGTTTAGTGTATAACTCATATTATTTTAGACCTCCTTTGATGCTAGGGAAAAAAAAGAGATTTTTTTTAAATATGTTGGAAAACCTAGCACTTGATTCAGTTGTTTAACACAGGTGTCCCGTGACTCGATTGGTAGCGCACTTGGCTCGAATCCCCGGCACGGATGGAAACGTTGGGCATGTTTCTTTACTCCTGCTGCCCCTGTTTACCTAGCAGTAGCTACTTACCTGCGTTTTAGTCGACTGTTGTGAGTGGCATCCCTAAGGGGCGGGGAAGTATATATATCAGCTGGTTTTTGAAATGAGCCGAGGTAAGATAACACTTATCAGCAACGGAGAGCCAACTGCTAGCTAATCACTAAATGGGTCATCAATGGACAAAAGTCCTAGTCAGGAACTACTGTTTTGTATCCTGACCAGCTAGATGCTCACTAACTCTACTCTTTGTATACTGTATCTTTCTGTTGTTCACGTATCTTTCTACCTCCTACGACAAGTCCCTGTGACGCAATTATCCCATTTCTTCCTTCTGTCCCACAAACTTCATTCTCTGGTAATAATGGCTGTTTTCTGAAAAAGGCAAAACATGCAAACGTTTTGGTTCCTTGAGTCGCACTGCTCCTTTCTTGATCACATGCAACTGCTGTGAACACGGCCTGGGTAGGCAATGTTGCTGTCTTTCCTGATAGCATTTTTCAAGAGAGATTGCTGCAGCTGGCTCGTATTTTTGCCGCAGTGTTGTATTCCTTCATCGCTACCGTCATCTATATTTCCACCACGTCTAGCTCATCGTTTGTAAAGTAAAAGGACACAAGTGCAACTAATGTGACATTTATTGTGGCAACGTTTCGCTCTCCAGGAGCTTTATCAAGCCATTACAAACAATACACGGACACAGAGGGTATATAAAGGCTCAGAGTGAGGTGCAATACCAGTGAGGTACCATTTCGATGTTCACTAGTGGTAGTGGTAGTAGTAGTAGTAGTAGTAGTAGTAGTAGTAGTAGTAGTAGTAGTAGTAGTAGTAGTAGTAGTAGTGGTAGTGACAAAAGTAATACATTATGGTAGAGCAATTAATTCGTACATGAGTAAAAGGATATAAAAGCTATTACTTGGGTAACATAAAAATAGGTTGGACAAATATAGAGTGGAAAGAGGCAGCTTGTTTCAGTGTTCACTCTCTGTAATGTGCTTTGTGTAGTATAACAGGAGAGACTATGTGATGGCAGGGTTTACTGTTTTCAGGAGGATTCTTGCTAAGACTTCAGAGATGGTGAAGCTGCCGTTGTTTTGTTTAATTGTATTTGAAACAGCGATCAGTGCTGATTCGAGGCACTCGCGTCTGCGGAAATTAGTTTCTTTGATCACTAATTGGGCATCTCTGAATTTCATGAGATGATTGGTGGAATTTCGGTGTTGTACATAGGCGTTGTTCAAGTTATCGTTCCTACATGCGTAAATGTGCTCATTGAGGCGGGTGTCGAGGTTTCTTGCTGTTTCACCTACGTAAATCTTGTCACAGCCTCCACAGGGTATAGTGTAAACTCCTGCATTGACTGGTTCGTGGTGCTTGGATTTTGTCCTGGTACATATGTACATATGTACATCCTTAATTTTTAAAGGGGTGGACCAGTAATCCAGTGGAAGGCCTCTGTTAGATGACTCAAAGCTCCAGAGGCAGGTCATGTGACTAAGACTTGCATCATGAAAAGCTTGTCCTGTTTCCTAACGAATCTTACATAACTTAGTCTAACACAAGGTCACATCATGAGGTGTGGGAACAAAAACTGTTCCCACAGCCTTGAGATGACTTAAAAATACGGTAGATAATAAAGGAGAATTGCAGCAAGCCTATTGGCTCATGTTAGGCTCGTCGTTACCAAATCAAATCTTTCTCATTTATGAAGTAGAAAACACGCACCTGACCTCTCCGGTTGAAAAACGCAGTTTTTACCAGACTTTTCAGTAGGACTGAAAAAATCCATCATTGACAAAACATCTACGATTAATTAAACGAATCGTAGCACTGACATTTCTGTGATGGGTTTCGAGAGTTTATCTACTCCCAGAGATCATCCCACGGCCAGGTTTGCCTGGTCAACCAGGTTGATGCTGACTCAAGAAATCGTAATGACACGATTGCAAACAAACCATACCCCCGGCCGGGATTGAACCCGCGGTCAGAGAGTCTCAAAACTCCAGCCCGCCGCGTTAGCCACTAGACCAGCTAGCCACAATAAGATTCATCCAACTAGGTATATTTCTACACCATAGGAAGGTTAGCACAGACTCCACTGTGACCACAAATGCAAGTTTTTACAGACGAATCTCAAGCTAGCGTGGCCGTGACGAACTCTAGCTCAAGTCCCTTCACTGCCGTCAACATGACTCAAGAAATCGTAATGACACGATTGCAAACAATCATGAGTCATGTTGACGGCAGTGAAGGGACTTGAGCTAGAGTTCGTCACGGCCACGCTAGCTGGAGATTCGTCTGTAAAAACTTGCATTTGTGGTCACAGTGGTGCCTGTGCTAACCTTCCTATGGTGTAGAAATATACCTAGTTGGATGAATCTTATTGTGGCTAGCTGGTCTAGTGGCTAACGCGGCGGGCTGGAGTTTTGAGACTCTCTGACCGCGGGTTCAATCCCGGCCGGGGGTATGGTTTGTTTGCAATCGTGTCATTACGATTTCTTGAGTCAGCATCAACCTGGTTGACCAGGCAAACCTGGCCGTGGGATGATCTCTGGGAGTAGATAAACTCTCGAAACCCATCTATGACCGCGGGTTCAATCCCGGCCGGGGGTATGGTCAGGTTGATGCTGCTGATGGCCCATTGACAATCATAGCTATCTCAGCCTGGTTATCCAGGCACTTGGTGGAGGTGCGTTTGAAGTCTTCAATTGACCTGGCAGTGTTTCTAATAACTTTTGGAAAGATTTTGAAACGTCTGTAACAATGGATGCTGATATAATGTTCTTGCATTTGGAACTCAGGTTCTCAAGTTCTTGCCACGTATAAAAAATTTCTTCCCCCACTCCAAAGAATAGATATTTAGGAGTTTCAGGCGTTGTATAAATTATTTAAAAAAAACGAGTAGTTGATAAACAAGACATTCTCAGTTATTTCATTTTCTTATTGGGTCTATGCGAGTTGTAAATCATTTCTGCATTTGGTCCCAACTGTGATATTTTTCCTGCACCTAATGGAACAGTAATTTATGCAAGAGAGTAAAAGCGATTTGAAATGTTCATTATTAGTTATTTCATATTTATTTTCTTGAAGGTTCTCATTATCCAATCCTTTGCCTGGTTTAAGTGACAATTACATTGCATTCTTCAAACGATAAGTCAGCTGACATTATTGCTCCCCCTTCCACCTGGTCCTTCACATATTCATTATATTTCATCTTGCATCTGGTATGGTACACCTTCTGACATCAGTCTTTCTATATCTGAGCAGCTGGATGTTGTCACCATTGATTGCCATGTTGTTCTCCACTGCCAGCTGTAAGAGTTTGCTTATATTTTATTGCAGTTTTTGTCTTCTACAAAGGTGATGTTTTACACTTATTTTGGTATCATCCGCAAACGATGGTTCAAAACTCATGCGAGCGTTTTTATCTATATCCGCTAAGATGAGAAACAGTTTAGGCACTTGGGATACACAGCTTTGTTTTGACTTAGGAAAAGCTAGGTTTCCTAGAGATAGCTTGTGGATGTCTTTTCTAATCGGCTTCAAACCATCAGTGCCGATATATCTAACTCTGAGAAAGATTCCAGTTGTTTTCCAGCTGTGTAGTTGACAATTTTCCCATTTACATTTTAACACATAATCTGAAGGTTAATCATTTTTAATTTAAAATGCCCAAAAAAGTCTTATTATTACGTAAAGTATTTATGTATCAAGTAGCTCGGCCGGAAGCGCACTCAACTGAGGATCTGTGGATCGATCCCCTTCACGGCTGGAAACGTTGGACACATTTTCTTACACCTGCAGTCCCTGTATACCTAGCAGTAAGTAGGTACCCGCGTGTTAGGCGACTGTTGTGGGTGGCATCCTTGGGGAAGGGTAGTATATCTTAGAGCTGGACTTTGACCTGAGCTGAGGTAAGATAACAGCTCTTAGTCTACAAAATTTATCTGTGCTTAAAAATATATCAGTAAAATGAAAGCTAAAAAATAAGAATAATTTAACTTTTCATGGAGTAGTTGTGCTTACGTAATTTACTTATCCTTGTCACATTAAATAAATTTACACTTTATTTCTAATATATACCTCCTCAAGGGAGGCCCTTGACGCTGGTGAGGGGCTCTTGATCTAGGGAATTGGATCTGTGCACCGGTTCCCTGAACTGAGTCAGAATACCTTCCATCCCCCCCCCTTACATGTGCTGTATAATCCTACGGGTTTAGCGCTCCATGATTATAATAATAATAATAATAATAATTCTACCAAATACCATATTTTGTCCTCTTTTATGACTGGGTTTATGAATTTTATTTTTTTTCAATCATTTTATTTGATGTGTCTCGGGACATGTTTAGGAAAAAAAGACATTCACATTGTATAAAACTTTCCATTGATAGACTGGCATGAGCTCTAGCTCCTGGTCTTCAATAGGGTGTTCATTCCTTACGAGAATGAGAAGCTACGGGCACTAAACCTCTCGTCTATGTAGAGCTAAAGTTCCTGGGTCTCTTGATGTTGAGCTCGTCCTCCCCAGCCTCTTGGAAAGGTTAAACCATAGCGTATTTTCTCTTGTGGGAGCTGCAGTCCCTCTTGAGGATTTAGAGGTTAAAGTATTGTGCCTGCGAGTATTTAGGTATATATACATATACATATATATCAGAGCCCAAATTAGCAAAAAAATAGAAGAGGGTAATACTATTGGAGCTTTGAGACTTATAACCAGTGAGGATACCATCGCTCCCAAGGACGTCAGCACGGCGCAAGCTCTGAAGGACAAACATCCACCCAGGGCTCCCAGTACCAACATTGACCTCCCTGACATTGCAGCAGGCGAAGAACATGTAACCTTACAGGATGCTGATGTGTATAAAGCTGCTATGTCATTTCCACAGGGTTCAGCATTAGGTTTCACCGGTTTAAGGCCTCAACACTTAAAACAAATACTCAATCCAGCACTTGGTGAGGTTTCAGAGAGGCTGCTGTCTGAACTCACCAAATTTTCCAACCTGTGCCTGGCTGGCGGTGTCCCAGAGGCCATCAGACCCTTTTTCTTTGGTGCCTCATTGTGTGCCCTCCGGAAAAAGGATGGCGGAATCAGGCCCATTGCAGTGGGTAACACCCTTCGGCGCCTAGTCGCCAAGGCTGCAGTAAGAAGGGTGAGTCAAGAGGCTGCTGCAATGCTGAAACCAACTCAGCTCGGTTTCGGCGTTCAACAGGGCTGTGAAGCAGCTGCCCACGCAGCACGAGTATATATCAAAAACATGTCCTATGAAAAAGCCTTGGTCAAATTGGACTTTGCCAATGCTTTCAACTCAGTCAGAAGGGATGCTGCTCTCCAAGCAGTTTATAGAAACTTCCCTTCCCTTTATCCCTTCATAGAATCGTGTTATAGTGTGACTTCCAAACTATTGTTTGGGGACCATGAAATTGACTCGTGTGAGGGCGTGCAACAGGGGGACCCTCTCGCCCCCTTTCTATTTTGTTTGGTCATCAAGGAAGTCACGGAGGCACTCTCCAGCGAGCTCAATATCTGGTTCCTGGACGACGGTACCCTAGGTGGCACAACAGAATCTCTCCTGGAGGACATCAGTAAAATTAAAGACATGGGAGAAAGCCTGGGCCTTTCTTTAAACCCCACCAAATGTGAAATAGTTTCTACCAATCAACAGTTGATCCAGAATATTAGTACCGTTTTACCAGGAGCACGAGCCATTGATCCAGCCAATAGCACTCTCCTCGGTGCTCCTCTTGGGTCCAATGCCATCGATCTGATCCTAGGAAAAAAAGTCTCAGACCTCCGGACGATGGAAAGCAGGATGAAAGACATTGACACACACGATGCCTTCTACCTACTCACCAGGTGCCTGTCAACCCCAAAACTTACCTATTTTCTGAGATGCTCCCCAGCCTTCAGCAGTCCAAAACTCAAGGAATATGACTCTCTCCTGAAGGCCATGCTAGAGAGTGTATTGAATCTTTCCCTTGACGATGGACAGTGGTTGCAAGCCTCACTTCCGGTCAGGCTTGGAGGGCTAGGAGTACGCAGATCCTCCCAGATTGCTCTACCAGCTTTCCTATCCTCTTCCATTGCATCAAACGAGTTGATAAGACAAATTCTTCCTGACACCCTCAGTGACTCAGCAGGAATAGAAGACCCTAGCTATGTTAGTGCCATCACCGAATGGGAGACTCTTGCTACTCCAGCACCAAACCCTAGTGCAGCACTGGCTCACAAACAGTCAAGCTGGGATAGCCCAATTGCTGAAAAGGTGCTTGCCAACATGCTCAGGGCTGCAACATCAGATAGGGAGATTGCCCGTCTCCAGGCTGTGAGTGCACCTCACTCCGGGGACTTCCTCCAAACAGTTCCCATATCGGCAATGGGAACGCGACTCGACCCTAAGACCCTCCGTATTGCAGTGGCTCTGCGCCTTGCTGCCCCAATTCACACAGAATATATGTGTATTTGCGGCGAAGTGCAAGCAGACCAATACGGTCTACATGGTCTTAACTGTTCCAAAACCAAGGGCTGGCATGCAAGACACAATGAGGTCAACGACATCATTAAGAGAACCCTTGCTACAGCTGGATGCCCTGCCGAGAGGGAGCCACGATCACTTGCAGCAAACAATACCCACAACCCAGCAAACCGCCCCGACGGGATCACCATCTATCCTTGGAAGAATGGCAAGCTCTTAGCATGGGACTATACCTGTGTGTCCACACTGGCTGACACCTATATCCATCACAGTGTGGGGCGACAGGGAGGAGCTGCTGACCACAGGGAGGAGTACAAGATCAGCAAGTACAGGGACATTAGCCAACAGTATCAATTTGTCCCAGTGGGATCAGAGACCTTGGGATCATGGGGAAAAAATGCCACACGTTTCCTTAAAGAATTGGGTTCCAGACTCATCGACACCACCAGGGACCCAAGGGCAGCCACTTTCATGTTCCAGCGCCTCAGCGTCGCCATCCAGAGGGGAAATGCTTGCTGCATACTTGGTTCACGTCCAGCCTCGGAGGAGCTGGAGGAAATTCATCATCTTTGATACATTGTGCCATTGTATTCATGTTTATGTTTTTTTCTGTAAATGTATTTTGTTTATTAATAAATGTTCACATAGAATATAAATATAGGGGGTGGTAGGAGAAGAAAATATTCAAACAGCTCCGGGGAGAACCTTGAGTTTTCCCTGAGGTACGTTTATTGTCTTCTCTGAGGATGAGGGTCCCCATTCCAGCTATAGAGGTGGTACTTCCCTATATATATATATATATATATATATATATATATATATATATATATAAGTAGTAGGTTGGTAGACAGCAACCACCCAGGGAAGTACTACCGTCCTGCCAGATGACTGTGAAACAGAAACCTGTAACTGTTTCGCATGATTGTAGGATTGCTGGCTTCTTTTTCTGTCTCATAAACACGCTAGATAACAGGGATATCTTGCTACTCCTACTTACACTTTGGTCACACTTCACAGACACGCACATACATATATATATACATACATCTAGGTTTTTCTCCTTTTTCTAAATAGCTCTTGTTCTTCTTTATTTCTTCTATTGTCCATGGGGAAGTGGAAAAGAATCTTTCCTCAGTAAGCCATGCGTGTCGTATGAGGCGACTAAAATGCCGGGAGCGATGGGCTAGTAACCCCTTCTCCTGTAGACATTTAC